>NW_003546417.1:0-2500 GCF_000090795.2 Amphimedon queenslandica | reverse complement strand
GAAGGTCATTTTACTGAGTCAAAAGATTAACATATATATGTAATTCATTCCATAGTGTAGTGTTGTTTTAGTTAACTATAACTAAAACTAAAACCCTTTTAGTTAGGCCAGATTTACTTTTAGTTAACTAACTATAACTAACTAAAACTTAAAAAAATTTTTTTAAACTAACTATAACTAACTAAAAATATTTAAAAATTTAAAAAGCTAACTAAAAGTATTATAGTATTTGCAAAACTAACTATTACTAACTAAAATGGCTAAAGTTCAAACTAAAACATAGAAGTACTTATTAGTCTAGCACTTCACTACTTGTAGCTAGTAATAATGTTTTAAGTAACTATAACTAAAACTAAAACCCTTTTAGTTAGGCCTAATTTTACTTTTAGTTAACTAACTATAACTAACTAAATCTTTTTAAAAAATTTTAAAACTAACTATAACTAACTAAAAAGATTTAGAAATTTTAAAAACTAACTATTACTAACTAAAATTATTTTTGTTGAAGCATAACTAACTAAATCTAACTAAAATCAAAATCTAAAGTTCCATAACTAACTATTACTAACTAAAAGTCTCATTTTGTAACTAAAACAACACTACCATAGTGTTGTATGCTATAAGATAATGATTATCAGGTGGGTGGGTCTCATATCTCTGAATGTAAATAATCATAAAAGGATAAATTGACACCTTCCTAGGCTGTAGATCTACTCTAGTCGGAGAAGATGACCTCCTCTTTGCTTTTGTTAGCTCTAACTCTTACTCTCAGTATTGTTGCTGCTGATATTGGTGCATACATTGAAGGCCAAGCCCAACTGCCAGTAGCAGTCTTTACTGATAGCTGGGCTGTTGAGGTTCATGGTGGAATTGAAGCTGCTAATGAAATTGCAGAGAGACATGGCTTCACTAACATGGGAAGAGTAAGGAACAAATGAAATATTATAATTGTTATCATTGGTAGGTTGGTGCCTTTGCTAACATTTATCATTTCAAAATGAGCTCCTTTATCCACAGTACTAATGAAAATGTTGAATCTGGTACTGAAGTACAATACATGAGAACTGCCCTCCAGTCAGAGATAAAGGTAAAGCCAGAGACATAGACTACACTAGACAAAAATGCTTTAGTAAATTTGTGGCCATTATACCACTTGCAGCACATGATATTTCAAGCTATTCAGCCCATTGCTGTTATGCTGACAACAAAATAATTATGCGCAGGTTTTTACAAATAGTTTATTTGTTCTTTCTGCTCTAACTGCATTTACAGTGGATATATATGCATATATGTATACAAAAATTAGTTGCAGACTGACGTGTGATGATTCTGAAAATTTATCAACACTATCAATGTATTGAGTTAGTTGAGTTTTTGCACTTAAAAGATAAACTTGCAAATTTTGCAACTCTACTGTTGCTCACATACCAATACATTTGATTTAGCACAAAGAAAGTAGTTTTGTTTAATTATTTGTGTGGTGTAAAATAATTTGACACTTTTTCTTTCCTTACTTGTAATGACAAATGCTATCAATATGCTACTGGACTTTGTGATATTTGAGACTTTGATGTATGCATTATTTAATCTTATGCAAGTATACTTATATTATTGTGCTTATTTGCATTATCTTATCAGCATTACGATTATGTTCATGTTCATTATTCGTTAACTTCATTTATCTCGTCTCTTTAATTTTCTCTTTCTTTTTCCTCATGACTCTCATTTCATTAGAAAGTGCATGCATGTCTTTCTAGTAACTTTGTACCCTTCGTGCTTGCTTCATTAGTACATGCATCACTGTGTAACCTCTTACATCATGCATTATATGATTATTGTTATTTCTTGTTGCTATTAATAATGAAATCCTTTTCAATACGTGAATATAATGTACTGTATCAAAGTATAACTATGCCTTGCATCCTGTAGGTAGGGTATGTACAGCAGCAGAGTTTGCATAATTGGGAAAAGAAGTATATTCAACCAACATGTCAGACAGATCCACTGTAGTGCAGTCAGTGGACAGTTGTAAGTAACATCATAAATGGTATAATAGATAGCATCAATTGGAGTAAAGTATCATGAATAATAGATAGTGTATTATCAATTGGAGTGAAAGTTGACCAAGATTATTTAGAGCTGGATTTTTTATTGTAGAACAATACTGGTCAGACGAATGAGACAAACCTTTACCTTGATCTGAATGCAGAACCAGCATGGATACAAGGATATACTGGAATTGGAATATTAGTTGGTGTCGTGGATGATGGTAAAGCCCCCCATACACTAGGCAACATGTTGCCTAGTGTATGGGGGGCTTAAGATGATTATTGTTCTTATAATAACATTGGTCATTTTTGTGTAGGAGTGCAGCATACTCATACTGACCTGAGGAATAACTATGTAAGTGGGGGATCTTAGTTATGTCATTTGCATGCATGGAAGAGTCTAATTGGTGCTAAGCATGAATAATTATTTAACTCACCCACACAAATTGTTA
>NW_003546416.1:183119-188618 GCF_000090795.2 Amphimedon queenslandica | reverse complement strand
TGTATTACTAACCTGGACTGAATGATTGACAATCACTAAACCAGCACCTGTAGCTATCATCATCACCTTGCAGCACTTTACAGTGTGATCGACATTGAGTACATTTAGTAGAAGACAAATCTTCTTTGACAATGCAGTAACATTGTTTATTTTGAAGGCACTTGAATGCAAAGATATGGCTTTTATCAACTTTGAGATTGTCACTGCTTCTTTTGATAGCATCTGTAACTAAGTCTCGAATTTGTGGACAAAATTCCTTGCTGGACTCATCTAAATGTATTTCAATATGTGTATAGCAATTGATGATATCAATGGTGTACTCTTCCTTTTCTATGTAAACACAAAGTGACATGGCATCATTATATCTGTAGTATTCGTTGCCTGCTGGATCTGGAGTAAATTCTACACTATCTTTTTTCTCTAAAAGGTGTACAATGGTTAAAGGAAATAATCCTTGAGGGATGGCTAGAGTTTTTGTCCCACTGTTCTTAATCTCCCATGCTATGAGAAGTGGTTGTACTTTTGTTGGGGCAGGATTGAGCTTATCGTAAGATGGCAATGCACATGGAAAAAAATAGTCTCCTTCTTCTCCTACTTCAGCAATGATGTGGAGGTGTCTTAGAAGAGTGATTATGTGAAATGAGTTAAAGTCTTTATTAAAGAATTTTTTACCAATAATTTTAAGAAAATCTTCCTTAAAAAGGCCGAAATCAATAAGATTATTTCTTTCATCTATTGAAGGAGATGGATCAGCGATCATCTGTAATTCAGTGTGGTGAACGTATGTAACAGCTATTAGATGCGAAAGGACATCAAGGATTGGTTTAGGATCAACAAATATCAAATCCTTTAGGATATCAACATCATGATAGTAGAGAATGATAGTGACATTGTGTAAATATTGAAGAGCTTCATTGATATCTGACTCTTTATCAAGTTGGAGAGACTTACCAATCTCAGTTACTTCTCCTTTTGTAAGAAAACTTCGTTTCTTCTTCTCAGCTTCTAACTGTAGTGCTATCTCAAAAGTAAACAGTCGAATTGGCAATTTAATGGTCATGGCCACTCCAAAAGCTGAAATTGTATTGCAAAGCTCTACACTAGCTTTTTCTCTTTCATTAGACCCAGCAGGGAGCAATGTATTAACTGGAAATATAATTGAGCCTTGACGCTTATTATGGGGAATGACCTTTTTATTAGCTTTATATTCTATCAGACTTTCATTCATTTTTTTAAGCTTTTCCTCGGTTACCAACTCTTTACGTGTACCAAGTATGAGGTAATGAGGGTGGTCAGGCATTTCAGACTTAGTGACATAAGGAAACTTGACAAAGTTCAACATAGCTTCCGAGCTAATTGTTGATCGAATTATACCACAATTGGAATACCTCAAATTCATATTAATAGGAGATGCATGCTGACTAATACGATATTGAAACATGCACTTCTCATCAAGATCTTTGGTAAGATCAATGGTGATGATATTCAGTGCAGCTGCTCTTGTAAAAAGAGGTAACAACTCTCGATATGCTGGTTGACCACCAGAATCAATAAAATAAACCCAATTTGTGCTAAACTTTTTAGACTTTCCTTCTTTAAAAGCTTGTAACATTTTTTTAACTAATTCCATTTTGGTTGGTTTATTCTTAGCTGGATTCTGTTTGGTTGATTTCATCTCTGTTGTTTTATTCTCTGCTTGTTTATTTTTGATTGGTTTACTTTCACTTCGTACATTCTCCATTGGATTGATTGGTTCAATCTTGATTGTTTCATTCTCAGGTGATTGATTCTCGGTTAGTTCAGTTTTAGGTGGTTCTTCCAGTGATGGTTCATCTGAATGAGCAGGTACATCATCTTCAGGCTTTGGTGCTTTGTCCACTTCTGCAGATGCTAGCTGATTAAGTAAATCTTCAATATCAACCCTCTCCCATTTCTTATTTTTATCATCAATTGATATTCTTGTTGCTTTAACAGCGCGACAAGCTATTGGTGTACTATTGGTAAGTTTCTCAGGTGGTGGCTCATTAAGTAGGAGGTGTAATGAACATGTTTTACCAGCTCCAGGTGCACCATGCATATTGATACGAGTGATTTTTAGCTCAACTTCACCTTCTTCCAGCCATTTTTCAATTTTTCCTAAAATTAACAATGATAATGTAATGACACATTGTTTTGATTTAATGCTATAAGTCAAAACTATAAGCTTGTGTTCACCCAAACACTCATTTTTCCTTATACCATATAGCCAGAAACTTTTGAGTTTCACTGCCAGTTTTGCAGTTTTGTTGAGATTTTGAAATTAAAATCTGGTACAAAATGGCAGAATGCTTTAATTTGCAAAAATTATATCCAAGAAAACGATGTTTTTTGGTGGTTTAATACTATATAGTGGGTAATTTTTGTGGTGTTTTATTTTCATGATTTTGGGACACACCACAAAATTATTGAGGTGTTATGCAGGCTGTGTAAACTATCAACCATGAAAATTAAAACCACAAATTCTCCCACTTGAAGCAAATCACAAAATATTAGGCCCACACTGCTACACGCCCAAATGTTACCATGCTTGATCCAGGACTGCTGCCCAAAATTACTGGATCAGGCCTGATATCAGTACTGGTACAGCCCAGATGGCTATCACAACTGAATCAGGAGTGTTGATCTGGCCTGATCCAGTATAGATGCTTATCATGCATGTACCATGGCTGATTCCATGATTGTATCAGGACTGATTCAGGCTGACATCAGGCCTGGTCTGTGCGCCAACTCTTAATGGTGTATATGGTATTAAATTGCAACAAAATTATAACCAATATATTTTTCTCCCACTGCTGCAGTTAGTCTGAACAGTAGCTAAGCCTCTGCTTTAAAAGTATACATATACAGTTGGGTAGGGCTACATGTGGTATATTAGTCTCACCATAGATATTAGTACATTTATTCTAATATCTATGGTCTCACGTGGCCAGATTCTCCACCCCTTTTTGACTTTTGGACAAAAGTCAAAAAGGAGGATGGGTCTGGCTATGTGAGGCTAGTGGTGTATGTACAAGTATAAGTACTAAAGGCAGATTTATATGTACAATATTACACAAGGGCTAGGCCAGCATATACTTAGAATATTATTGTACCCTAAAAGGTGATTGATTATCTGAGAGCTCAAGTGTTCATTCTGATATGTTCACCATGATTGGTAAGAGAGTTATTACTGACTTAAGATGAATTTACAATATTTTAATTGCCATGCAGCATAACATCAATTTTTAAAAGTGTGAATATTTTTACCTTTATATATATATATGCATGCATAGATGCTACAGATTAACTCTATCATCAATGTAACATCAAGACTAGCGTATCATTGTTAAGTCCACCTTAAAACTCTTTTGAAATCAAAAATATGACACCTTATGGCACAAATAATATCATTGGAACAATCTTGCTCAGGTGAAAGTAAGTTGTAGTACATGTAAGCATGTGTGGTTAATAATTTTATCACTATCATGTACTTTCAATGAGTGGATTCTGAATTTCTTGTATTCTATCAGTAGCTGAAGTGTCTTCAGTAGGAATACTAGTATTGCTGCTGTAATTAGGCTGTACCTTTGAAGCTGAAGGGGCACTGGGTACTGTAGTAAAAGTTGAATAATAAAATGTATTTGAAATGTGTACAATAATAATCAAACATAAGTGCACCATTAGGCCACTCCAATTAGATCCCTGGGCTGATGCAGGTGGGCAGCTTCATTGATATTCATGAACATTTTTAATTACCATATTTGCTCGAATAAACGCCCTGCTTAAATAAATGCCCATGCCAAATATTTTCTAACTATAGATATGCATATTTTAGCCAATATATGAGCCACAGGATTTAGATTGTGCCAGATGGCCTAACTGTTGGAGTACAGTTTACACAGCTTGAAGGTTGCGGGTTCAAATCCTCTGGAGGCTTTTTTTCTTTTTTTTACCTGATTTTTTCCTGTTAAGAAATAAACACCCGGGTGTTTAATAGAGCAAATACGGTATTGCAATATGCATATGTATGATGTGTATGTATGAAGAATTAAATAATTAACTGCCAATGTGGGCATGTACGGGCGGGAAAGGAGAAACAATGTAATCAGAGTGTTCTTATATTCATAGTGACAGGTTTATTTATTGCTATCTATGAGCTCAGTGTCAACTACTAAAAGATAAATTTTCCTAATGAATACTGGTATCTACACAAAACATTGAGGATGTACATGTACATGTATATAAATAGTGGACATAGGCTGGCACAGGCACAATGGAAAAATGATAAAAGTCCTTTTCCTGGAAAGCTGAAAGATTGCCGTTCCATCCAATCTTCAAAATGCTTTCTATCTTCCAAAAGTAACACCAAGAATTAAGGTAGCAAGGCAAGATAATTGTTTTCCCATTAAATTCAACTCTTGGTAAAGTAAACTATATACTCACAATGCTGGCCAATTATGTGGTATATGTATAGAAAAAAAAAATTTTTTTTTAAATCATTGCCTACCTCTCCTGAATTTATGGTTAAGTTAATTTATGGTTTCACATAAAACTCATGGATAAAAATATATAAAACCCTTACTTTGTTCCTTTCCCTCAATCCGATCAGCTACATCATTCTCTCCAATCTCCCTCAATGCTTGTATTAATGTGTCATAAGTTGGACCACCTTTACTCATTACATTATCTTCTTGTTCCAACCATGCCTTCAAACACTCGTTTAGACAGCTACGATCATCTCTTTCATACTCTATCTCAATAGTATCAAGTCTAAAAGCATACAGACCCAGATAAAGACCAAGATCATAATAATTGATACCAGAATATCCATGCCTCTCTAGTAAACTAAATACCTCGTCACTATCTAATGAACAAAAGATATTTTGAAGCATCATCTACATGTATGATATTTATTAATTTATATTTACTTGATAAAGTGAGTTGCACTGTGTCTCTCTTAGTAGGTGGACTGGAGGGTGGACTTTCAAATGATACTTCAGCTTGTACTAAATATGTAAATATTACCAAGAGTGGATAAGGAGGAGGGGAGAGTGTCTAACTGCCCTATGCTGCTAGCGATATGTGCGCGTAGAAGTTTCATGGTTATTATTTGTACATTCCCGCATACCTTATTTAGCACAATAAGTGATAACTGCACTGAAGCCATAGTTGGGCATGTACTTAAGTTAACTGTAATATAAAAATGGCTGCTGAACTGAGCAGCAAGAGCCTGGACCAGAGACCTTGGAAGCAGAATTTGACCTCACCTTGTTGTACCAGTCACTTTGTACCACTCTGAAGAGATTTGTAGTTTCCAAGCACACAAACCATGTTTGTTATTGACACATGAAAAGCTCTTGATCAATGATCATCCTCCTTTAGTCTGGTCCCTTGGGACCCACAACATCAAGAGTAAGGATAATAATAGAAGTGAAAGAATATGTGGTACATGTACTTTTGAGACGGGCTGTTAACTGCTGT
>NW_003546416.1:181586-183109 GCF_000090795.2 Amphimedon queenslandica | reverse complement strand
TCTACGCGCACATATCACTAGCAGCATAGGGCAGTTAGACACTCTCCCCCTCCTCCTTATCCACTTCTTGATATTACATACAAATACAATCTGAATTAAAAATATTAATTTGTCATCAAGTATAATAACCCACACCCACACAAACAGCACTGCAAAGAATAATCAAAAAGAAATACTGTATAGCAAAAAATTTTTGTGGCTCAAAATTTCGTGGATTTGTTCAAAAATCAATTTTGTGGCTTTATTTTCATGGTTTTCTATTTTTCGGCCATCTTAAACCGTATTTGAATCAATTTTTGCAGATTTTATTTTTGTGAATTTTGAAAAAATGTGAAATCCACAAAAATTTTGGGCCACGATAGTTTTCCACCATACGGTATTCTCCATACAATGGTGATTTTAACAACCATCAAGGATTGTCATACTGTCATAGGTCACTATAGTTTCTGCAGTATAAGCCTGTTTTGTGATACAATCATCAGAAAGCTGCCATTTTGCATCATATGATACCAATAGAATGCAATTTAACTTTGGAAATATTATTCAAAGGTCAACTGTGTCCTACCTCCTCTGGTATAATACTAATAAATAAAAATAATTATGGCAAAAACTGTCACAAAAAAGTTTTCATTATTTCCCTGCATTTGGATATGAATTTCATCCACAATTTTTTTGCAAAGCTTGTGAAATTAGAATTTTTGGCTGTCAGTACAATAGTACCATTATATTCAATGGGAATGATGGGTTTGTTGCTACAAATTCAATAAATAATAAATATTAGTCCTTACTTTCTCTTTCAATCCCATCAGCTACATCATTCTCTCCCATCTTCCTCAATGCTTGTATCAATGTATCATAAGTTGAACTCATGACATTATCTCTTCGTTCCAACCATGCCTTCAAACAATGTCTTAGACAGCTACGAGCATATCCTTTGTTATAATGCTTAATATCAGTAAGTGTAGGAGCATACAGACCCAGATAAAGACCAAGATCATAATAATTGACATCAGAATATCCATGTTTTATTAGTAAATCAAGTACATCAACAAGATGAGTCACATCTAATGGACAAAAGATACTCTGAAACATCATCTACATGTAGATTAAAGTACTTGAATAAAAGCCTATTCAGCCTAAGTGTTTACCTATATCCTCAAATAAAAGCCGGGTGCAAATAAACGCCGGGTTAGCAATAACATGGAACTATAAATATGTAAATCTAGCCTTTAAGTATCATAGATACCCTGTAGATATTTCCTTAAGCTTCCTGAAGTCACTTGCGTGAGGTCCCGGGTTCAAATCCCACTGTTTTTGTTTTATTTTTTCAAGGTCCAAATGTCATTTTAAGAAATAGATGCCCGGGCTTTTATTTGACGAAATACGGTATTTGTTATAAGGATTAAAATTTAGTTAAATAAAAATGATCCCTAACTCAAACACATACACATAAAGGTAAGCACAATTAATATTAGCAAGCACATGTAGTATCTAACAGTCCTAGCAATCAGGGCAACTGCAAA
>NW_003546416.1:172501-181269 GCF_000090795.2 Amphimedon queenslandica | reverse complement strand
ACATGTATAGTATATTATTTATTAATAATTTATTTACCTAATACAGTGGATTGGACTGTGTCTCTTTTAGTAGGTGAATTATAGGGTGAACTTTCAAATGATACTTTAGCTCCTACTAAATAAATATTACATATAATTTTAATTGAAAATATTAATTTTATCATCATCAACTATAATAACCCACACACAAATAGCAATGTAAAGAATTGGCAAGAGTTGAAAATAAAACATAAAAAAGTATACTATATCCCAGTTGAGTTTGGGACAAGAAAAACTGGAATAACTTTTTATAGGAATGTGGGATAAGGATGAAACTTTCACAGGTTCTTAGTCGCCAAAGTCCATTAAAATCTGTGAAATCTTGGGTCTCTCAGCCCTTGGGAACCCTGAGAACCGGGTTCTCCCTATAAACCCAATGGCATACCAAAATGACGTTTTATGACAATTTATCTACGTCATAGTTTACATAAGAACATGTGGTCGAGCGTGCAAACTGATAATTCTTCTTTTAAAAAGCTAACAGAGCCAGATCTTCTGATAATAATGGCCATTATGAAGACTAGTAGGCTCCAGCAGCTATTGTACTGCTTATCAGCAGCAGTAAGACTGTTTTAAGAGTGAAACAAGACAGCCGCCATGCTTCTATGAATATAATTAAAATACGTCATTTTTGTGACATAGCTACATTTCGCAGCTGCTTCCACTTCTGTCCCAAACTGAACTGGGATATAGTATATTATAGTGATGAAGTGCTACAATTAGGCTTGACTGAGAGTACTGCTGCCTCAGGCTTGCACCAACAATAGCCCAATTTCATGACAAAATCGTCACAAAAAGATTCTACAAAGAAATTTTTATTATTTCACTGCATATGGACATTAACTTCATCCACAATTTTTAAACAAGTGTAACAGTGTAAAAATAATTCCTATAATTGATTTCACCACCTTGCATGCATAGCTGGGCACTTATTAAGACTTATAGAGGTTCTCTCTACCTTCAAATGCTTCTAGAGAAGTTTTTAGACAGTATCTCTATGTTCTTTTGCTGTTAGAAAGCTCATAACTTTGTCCCGTGAGCAAGCCGCCATTTTGTTTACTGTGGCCACACCCACTTACATAAAGGAGCGTGGGCAGGTGGTTGCTAAGGCTTGTTATTTCTCCAATACAACATGTATAGAAGAAATGTAAGTGTGGACATACAAATATATGTATATAGATAGCGCGACAGTGAAATCTATTATAGGAACGACCTGGGGGCTTCGCCCCCAGGTCGTTAAAAAGCTTGTGAAATTAAAATTTAGGCTATCAGTAGTCGTATCATCATATTCAAAGGGATCAAGTGATAGGTTTGTTGCTACAAATTAAATGAAATTAAATACCGTACGCGTCTTAATTTTCGAGGTGTATTAAATTTCGTTATTTTCGTGCTCACCTTAAATCCACGAAATTTAAACCACCTCTAATGCCATTCTATTGTATGTAGATTATGGCCAGAACACGAAAATTAGCTCACACGAATATTAACTTTTGAGCACATTTCATTGAAAACACGAAATTTTGAACCCTCGAAAATTTGAACGTATACGGTATTAGTCTTACTTTCTCTTTCAATCCCATCAGCTACATCATTCTCTTCAGTCTCCCTCAATGCTTGTATTAATGTGTCATAAGTTGCACTCATTACATTATCAGGTCGTTTTAACCATGTCTTCAAACACTCTCTTAGACAGCTACGAGCATCTCCTTTGTTAGCTATCTTAATAACATCAAGTGTATCAGGGAACAAACCCAGATACAGACCAAGATCATAATAATTGACATCAGAATATCCATGCTTCTTTAATAAATCAAGTACATCAACAAGATGACTGATATCTAATGGACAAAAGAAAATCTGAAACATCATCTACATGTAGATTAAAGTACTTGCATGAATAAAAGCCTATTTAGGCTTAAGCATTTATTTGCTATAAGGATTAAAATTTAGTTAGATAAAAAAATGGCCCCTAACTCAAACACATATCCACATAAAGGTAAGCACAATTAATGTCTAACAGTCCCAGCAATCAGGGCAACAGCAAATACATGTACATGTATGCTTATTTTGAAAAGATGCTCACTGCTTATACACAGTATCATGCATGTATGTTATTTATTCATTTATTTACCTAAGTCAGGGGAATGTACTGTGCCTCTCTTAGCAGGTGGACTGGAGGGTGGACTTTTAAATGATACTTCAGCTCCTAATAAATAAAAATTACATGTACATGTAATCTCAATTGAAAATATTAATTTTGTCATCAACTATAATAAACCACACTCACACACAAATAGCAGTGTAAAGAATTGGCAAGAGTTGAACAGAAAACATAAGAAAGTATATATAGTGATGAAGTGCTACAATTAAGCTCCGCTCAAGTTTTGAGCAGCACAAATCTCAGTTATAGTAATTTCAGGAACCACTTTAGGCTCTTCATAAACTGATAAACTGTATAGCATTTGTCTTCTTACTTCTTATGCCAATTCTTCATTCTTCTTGGAAGAGTCATTGCCCAGCAAATTTACTGTGGGTGTGGTTTCAGTGCAAATTTCAATAAGTCTCGTGTAAGATCATAATTGAAATAGCGACATTTTTATGGCAAAAAGGAAGATTTCACAAAGAAATTACTACAGATACATGTCGCTATTCACTTCATCCAAAAATTTTTTGCAAAGCTTGTGAAATTAAAATTTTAGGCCGTCAGTACAGTCGTATCATCATGTTCAATGGAAGTGATAGGTTCGTTGCTACAAATTACCTTAAAGCCACTATTATTTGCGAGTACTATTTTTTTGCGTTTTTTGTGAGTGGCTTTAAAATCGCAAAAATTAGTACTTGCATTTATTAATAATTTAGGTTTATTAACAGTTATTAATTGGGAAAAAAGAGCAAAATCGCAAAAAATAGTACGCACTACAGTAAATCAGTACCATTAACAAATCGCAAAATTTGTCTACTTAAAAATAAGTGGCTTTAAGGTAAATAAATAATAAATATTAGTCCTTACTTTCTCTTTCAATCCCATCAGCTACATCATTCTCTCCTATCTCCCTCAATGCTTGTATTAATGTGTCATAAGTTGGACTCTTTGCAATATCTTTTTGTTCCAACCATGCCTTCAAACAATCTCTTAGACAGCTACAAACATCTTCTTTGTTATATTGCTTAATATCATTAAGTGTACGACGGAACAGACCCAGATAAAGACCAAGATTATAATAATCAACACCAGAATATCCATGCTTCTTTAATAACTTGAGTATATCAACAAGATGACTGGGATCTAATGGACAAAGATATTCTGAAACATTGTCTACATGTAGATTAAAGTACTTGAATAAGAGCCTAAGTGTTTATTAGCTACATGAACAAGCGTATAAGTGTAAAAAATATTCCTAGAATTGTTTCCACTCCCTGCATACATGACTGGGTTCTTATTAAAACTCTCTACCTACTAATGCTTCTAGAGAAGTCTTTAGATAATACCCATGTGTTTTCTTGCTGTTAGAAAGCTCAAAACTTTGTTCCATGTATAAGCCGCGACTTTCTTTGCCGTGGCAACACCCACTTTACATAAGGGTCCGGGTACCCAGGTGTGCGCGGGTGCATGGTGGGTAGTTGCTAAAGCCCAACATACACTACATTCAACAATGTTGCTTTCAACATTTGCCCAGCCTTTGACAATGAATGCTTTAATTGATGTGGTCAAGCAACATGTTGCCTTGAATAGAAAACCTTTCTACTGTAAATCTGATCTATTTGACTATTTCATAATTGGACTCGTTTTCGTATAGCAATGAGGCATACTAAAATTAGAATTGCTAAAATCCTTTTTCCCTATTAATATATTGGGCTAAATAGGCAGTATATAAAAATTTCCAATGCTTAAAATTTCCATTCTGTATTATATAACCAATAAAATAACCAGATTCACGGTATTCCTTTCAACAAGATTGAAAGAAAGGTCAAAGGCTGGCAATTACATGTTGCTTGTAGTGTATGTTCAGCTTAAGACGTCTTAATTTGTTATTTCTTCAATTCCAATATTTGTATAGAAGAAATATTAATTAAGTGTGACATACACATCTGACATGGGCGAAAACAATTATAGGAAGCAAAGCCCCTGCAAGTCATAAAATTTAGTTAAATAAAAATGACCCTAACTCAAACACATATACACATAAAGGTAAGCAGAATTAATGCACGTAGTACCATAGGTCGGGATATATTCGTGGCTGCTTATTTTCGTGATAATAAAAACTAATAAAAGGTTCAATTAAATACCATGGAAACCAATTGATTGTTGCTATGACAATAAGACCACGTGTTTATACAATTACAGTGTTCAGCAGCTAATTATCTATTCTTTAGGGAGCCATCCAGTTCTCCATCCACTATCTTCTTGTATGGACCACTACCTTCGAGCTCTTTGCTGCAAATCCTTGCCACTCCACTTGCTGGTGATAATTAACCACGCCCAAGTTAATAAATGGGTGGAGAGTTCCAAGAATGGGCCAAGATACGGCCAGGCAGAGCGAGGAGAGTAGCTCGGGTTGAAACAGCTCCAAAGAGACCAAGGATTAGTAACAGCAAGAAGAACAGCCCAAGAACACTGCAACAGAGTCCTTTGCTATTAATATCGCGGATTTTTCAACTAAAATTGCATCTGGTAACCATGGTAATTGCTGAGTGCGGGAAAAAATCGCAAAAATAAGCAGCCGCAAATATATCCCGACCTATGGTATCTAACAGTCCTAGCAATCAGGACAACTGCAAGTATAGAATATGAATATATTAGTAATGAGTGCTTATTTAGACAAGGTGCATTATGATGCATGCTATTTACCTAATACAGTGGATTGCACTGTGTCTCTCTTAGTAGATGGAATTGAGGATGGACTGTTAAATGATACTTCAGCTCCTAATAGATAAATATTACATATACATGTAATTTTAATTGAAAATATTAATTTTGTCATCATCAACTATAATACCGTATAGCAGGAAATTTTGGAGGGACTAAAATTTGGCAAAACAGGCAAATTCCTAAATTTTGGTGATTGAAAAATTTCAACTTGGTGAATTAGTGGCCATGTGCCATTGAGCATGTCAATAATGGCTCAAAATGGCTGATTTTATTTTGGCAAATGGCTATCAAAATGCCAAATTTGCCAAATTTAATTCCCTCCAAAATTTCCCGCTATACAGTAACCTACACTCACACACAAATAGCAGTGTAAAGAATTGGCAAGAGTTGAACAGAAAACATAAGAAAGTATATATAGTGATGAAGTGCTACAATTAAGCTCCGCTCAAGTTTTGAGCAGCACAAATCTCAGTTATAGTAATTTCAGGAACCACTTTAGGCTCTTCATAAACTGATAAACTGTATAGCATTTGTCTTCTTACTTCTTATGCCAATTTTTCATTCTTCTTGGCAGTTGGAAGAGTCTACTTTGATTCACTGCCCAGCAAATTTACTATGGGTGTGGTTTCAGTGCAAATTTCAATAAGTCTTGTGTAAGATCATAATTGAAATAGCGACATTTTTATGGCAAAAAGAAAGATTTCACAAAGAAATTACTACAGATACATGTCGCTATTCACTTCATCCAAAAATTTTTTGCAAAGCTTGTGAAATTAAAATTTTAGGCCGTCAGTACAGTCGTATCATCATGTTCAATGGAAGTGATAGGTTCGTTGCTACAAATTACCTTAAAGCCACTATTATTTGAGAGTACTATTTTTTGCGTTTTTTGCGAGTGGCTTTAAAATCGCAAAAATTAGTACTTGCATTTATTAATAATTTAGGTTTATTAACAGTTATTAATTGGGAAAAAGAGCAAAATCGCAAAAAATAGTACGCACTACAGTAAATCAGTACCATTAACAAATCGCAAAAATTTGTCTACTTAAAAATAAGTGGCTTTAAGGTAAATAAATAATAAACGTTAGTCCTTACTTTCTCTTTCAATCCCATCAGCTACATCATTCTCTCCTATCTCCCTCAATGCTTGTATTAATGTGTCATAAGTTGGACTCTTTGCAATATCTCTTCGTTCCAACCATGCCTTCAAACACTCTCTTAGACCAGTACGAACATCTCCTTTGTTATATTGCTTAATATCATTAAGTGTACGACGGAACAGACCCAGATAAAGACCAAGATTATAATAATCAACACCAGAATATCCATGTTTCTTTAATAACTTGAGTATATCAACAAGATGACTGGGATCTAATGGACAAAAGATACTCTGAAACATTGTCTACATGTAGATTAAAGTACTTGAATAAGAGCCTAAGTACTAATTGCATTGGAAGCAGTTGGAAGAGTCATTGCCCAGCAAATTTAATGTGGGTGTGGTTTCAGGGTAAATTTTTAATCAGTCTCATGTAAGATCATAAGTGAAATAGCCAAATTTTTATGGTACATGTACAAAAAAATTTCATGAAGAAATTCTCACAGATACATGTACACAATGTAGCTGTTCACTGCACATGAACATGAACTTCATCTACAAATTTTTTGCAAAGCTTGTGAAATTAATTACTGGCTTCTGATCACTGAGCTGTGAGAAAAAATGTTTGAATATCAATGGTTTACAGACAACAGTGCTTCACTTAAACCTGTTTTTAACCAGTTTGTAAATTAGAAATATGATATATTTATAATTTTCTGTGAATGACATTTCTGATTTATAATGATATTCATTGGGATACTGTAAATGAAAAATTTTTTCAGGCTGCCATTGTGGAGGTATACTATCACTTGCTACAATGGACCGACAGGCTAAAAACTGTCAATTCTACTTCTCCTCGTCACTCCAGTGGCTCCAAACAGCTGCAGACGTATGAAAAGAAAAATAAAGGTCACTTTTGAGGCTATAACTGCTTGCTCTTCTTACAAAACAGCAGAAAGTGTATCAATCTCCATTGAAAACAGTGCAGCAATACCTCCACAAATGGCGGCCTGAAAAATTTTCCACTTATGGTATCCCAATGAATATCATTATAAATAATAAACGTCATTCACAGGAAAGATAATGAATAGAGCTGTTGCACGGATGTAATCAACGGGGTAGGTGGAGCTTCCTGTCGGCCATCTTGAGTGGCAAGAATGTACACACAACGAATGGAGGAATGGAAACAAACTGCGATTTTTCATCAAAGAGATATCATACTTCGCTGCAAAATATTATAGAGACTTCTTTACTCAATATCTTCATCTCCTACCTTGCATTAGCCTCGAATGTCAACTGCAGAATTTATTTAATTTTTTTTCTCCATTCCTCCATTCATTCTTGGCCTTCTTGCCACCCAACATGGCGGACAATTTAGCTCAATTTTAGCCACACCCTCCCGTTGATTACTTCCGTGCAACAGCTCTATAGGTTTCAATGGGTTTATTTTGAGGTTTATTTTATCTTGTGACTGTGTCACTCGGTTAATAAATCCCATTGAAACCTGAACCTTGGTGTATGACTTATACTTACTTTCTCTTTCAATCCCATCAGCTACAGAATTCTGTCCAATTTTCCTCAATGCTTGTATTAATCTATCATAAGTTGGAACGTCATCACTGTTTACATCATTGGCTTTTTCCAACCATGCTGCCAAGCAGTGTGTTAGACATCTCCTAACATCTTTGAGAGGTTCTTCTTGTTCAATCTTATCAAGTGTACTAGGGAGTAGTCCCAAGCAAAGACCAAGATCATAATAATCAACACCAGAATATCCATGCTCCTTTAGTAAACCACGTATATAAGCAAGATCAACCAATTCTAATGAAATGAATAATTCATTAACGGAGCGTAGCAGATGTGACTAACCTAATCGTGACTGGTGTCGCTTTGATTCTCTGACAAAAGGAGTTGCCATTTTATTAAAACTTTACTAGGTCACGTGGTTGGTCATGTGACTCTGAGCAATAAACTCATTACAATAATTTTGAAGTGATTCAAAATTTTATAATACAACAAAAAATAACATTCATAAATATAAACACTCTTGAAAAAACAAACAAAAATAAAGAACACTAGAAGAGAAAAAATAATAAAGAAAGAGGTAGAAATTGAAAGAGAGAGACAATACAGTCTCCAGATATCATATCATTCATAGGTCCTGTATCAGTAGTAGTCTCACTGTTCCCTGTACAATAGTAAGAGCTTCAGTAGCATAGTCCTTAGTTACATTATGTATTATTAAATCATTAACTGCTACCAGTTCATCTCCAGTCTTTATCTTTGAGTCTTTCTGTAACACTGACTCAGGTAGGATCCTCTTTACGTAAATGGGTACGTCCCCAGTGGGAGAGCCACAACCACCAACGATACTGAGACCCAACCCCTGACCAATTCTCCTTTGATAACAACTTAGCCTGTAACTTCAACTCATTACCAAAGAGAAAGAGAGAGATGTAACTAAAGAAGGAAGGGTGCAATATAAATTTTATATAGTTGTGTGTACAATAGTATTCACTATCTAACTTAATTACTTACATGTATTAGGAAATACCGTAGGGTGCCTTTTTTTCGAGGGCTGTAAATTTCACGGATTTCTTGAAGATTCGCAAAAAATTACTTATGCGAATATCAAATTATTACGGTACAAGATGGCAGATGGCATAAATTCATGAATATTATATCCGCGGAATTGATTTTTAGGCAATTTTGCGAAATTTATAGCCCTTGAAAAAAGGCACCCTACAGTACACAAATGTATAA
>NW_003546416.1:170339-172467 GCF_000090795.2 Amphimedon queenslandica | reverse complement strand
ATTTATAGCCCTTGAAAAAAAGTGCCCTACAGTACACAAATGTACAACTACAAATAATGTGACCCATAATGTATTAATACAAACAGTCAAACACACATACACACATGTACCACTACAGACATAATACAAGAGCATGTACATGTATACAATTTATGTAGTACTTCATATAATGTATACATGTACCGTATTTCCTTAAATAAAAGCCCGGGCGTCTATTTCCTAAAATGATACTTGGACCTCCAAAAAATATATAAAAATAAAAAAAACTTTGGCCCAGAGCGGGATTCAAACCCGTGGCCTCAAGCTTTTGACTTCTGGAACTTCAGGCATTGCCCACTAGACTACTGAGTCACTCCTAGGCTGGTGTTGCGTATTTATAGTTTAATTCTATTGCTACCCCGGCGTTTATTCGAATACGGCTTCTATTTAAGGAAATACGGTACATGTATATGTATATGTATATGTACATAGAATACATATATATACTATATCCCAGTTCAGTTTGGGACGGAAGTGGAAGCAGTTGCGTGGAATTTGAAAAATGTAGCTACGTCACAAAAATGACGTATTTTAAGTATTTTAATGATATTCATAGAAGAATGGCGGCTGTGTTGTTTCACTCTTAAAACAGTCTTGCTGCTGCTGATAAGCAGTACAACAGCTACTGGAGTCAACTAGTCTTCATAAAGGCCATCATTATCAGAAGATCTTGCTCTGTTAGCTTTTTAAAACAAGAATTAACAGTTTGGCGCTCGACCACATGTGCTTATGTAAACTATGACGTAGATAAACTGTCATAAAACGTCATTTTGGTATGCCATTGGGTTTATAGGGAGAACCCGGTTCTCAGGGTTCCCAAGAGCTGAGAGACCCAAGATTTCACAGATTTTGATGGACTTTGGCGACTAAGAACCTGTGAAAGTTTCATCCTTATCCCACATTCCTATAAAAAGTTATTTCAGTTTTTCTTGTCCCAAACTCAACTGGGATATAGTATAGAATATGTACATAGTATAAAGAAATAAACAATTTTGTGATTTGATTCTTAAAATAAGAACTATATAGTGAGTACTATATTATCTCTCTCTCTCTTTTGGTAATAAACCATACAATAATAATTAGATTATTAATTCATAATAAAGAGAGTATGCTTAATGATATTCATAGTCATTAATTGTTTTGTATTATATGTGTGAGGTAAATTGGCGGACTGCCATAACCAGCAGCTGCTACTACAAGTTACAACAAACAAATTGATTTATAATTACTGCTATGGAAGCATAAAAACATCAATATGTATCAGAAAATGTAATAAAAAATGGGGGTGATTTTTTAGTCATTTTTTGGAAAAACCATGGGCTATAGCCTTGGGCATTTTTTGAAAATTGGCCTGTTTTTTTAAATGGTCATACATTGTAACTCGAAAATTTCTTATCGGAATCACCTCAAACTTTCTACACAGCACAAGGACGTCAATATGTATTAGAAAATGTAATAAAAATTGGTGGTCATTTTTTAGTCATTTTTCGGAAAAAACCATGTGCTATAGCCTTGGGTATTTTTCGAAAATTGGCCCGTTTTTTAAAATGGTCATAACTCGAAAATTTCTTATCGGAATCACCTCAAACTTTCTACACAGCACAAGGACGTCAATATGTATTAGAAAATGTAATAAAAATTGGTGGTCATTTTTTAGTCATTTTTCGGAAAAAACCATGTGCTATAGCCTTGGGTATTTTTCGAAAATTGGCCCGTTTTTTAAAATGGTCATAACTCGAAAATTTCTTATCGGAATCACCTCAAACTTGCTACACAGCATAAGGACGTCAATATGTATTAGAAAATGTAATAAAAATTGGTGGTCATTTTTTAGTCATTTTTCGGAAAAAACCATGTGCTATAGCCTTGGGTATTTTTCAAAAATTGGCCCATTTCTAAACTCAAAATAAATCAGTGTCAATATAATGTATCATAAAATAGCTACATACACTTTGGTTTGGTCTTTGCTCTCTTCCTCTAACATTTCTTCTTCTGATTCCTCTTCCTTCTAAAAAATAAAATAATAAAAAATAACTCACACACTCTCTCAATACTCCACCTCTTCTTCTAACTTTGGTCTTTTTGCACT
>NW_003546416.1:160903-167547 GCF_000090795.2 Amphimedon queenslandica | reverse complement strand
AAGGAAATAATCCTTGAGGGATGGCTAGAGTTGTTGTGCCACCATCATTAATCTCCCATGCTATGAGAAGTGGTTTTATTTCTGTTGGAGGAGGATCAAGCTTATCGTAAGATGGCAATGCACACGGAAAAAAATAGTCTCCTTCTTTTCTGTTTTCTACTTCAGCAATGATGTGGAGGTGCTTCAGCAGTTCAATCATATGAGAAGGCTGTAAACCATTTTTAAAAATTTGTTTACCAATAACTTTTAAAAGACCCTCTTTAAAAAGGCCAAAATCAATGAGACTACTTCTTTCATCTGCTGAAGGAGGTGGATTAACAATCAAATGTAATTTATCATGGTCAACGTATGTGATAGCTATTAGATGTGAAAAGATATCAAGAATTGGCTCAGGATAAACAAATATGAAATTTGGTAGAACGTCATGATAATAAAGAATTACAGTGATATTGTGTAAATATTGCAGAGCTGCATCAATTTCTGATTCATCATCAAATCGGAGAGACTTACCAATCTTAATCACTTCTTCTTTTGTAAGAAAATTTCGGTTAACCTTCTTAGTTTCTATCTGCAGTGAAATCTCAAAAGTAAACAATCGAATTGGTAACACAATTGTCATTTCAACTCTGCAATTTGAAATTACAGTACAAAGATCTATGCTTGCATTTTTCCTTTCCTTAGACCCAGCAGGGAGCAACGTATTAACTGGAAATATAATTGAGCCTTGACGTTTATTATGAGGAATGACTTTTTTATTATTACTATATTCTATCAGACTTTCATTCATTTCTTTTAGCTTTTCCTCAGTTACCTGCTCTTTACGTGTACCAAGTATGAAATAATGAGGGTGCTCAGGCATGCGAGAGACATAAGGAATCTCAATGAGATTCAACATAGCTTCGGAACTAATTGTTGATTGGATTATACCACGATTTGAATATTTCAGATTTGTATCAATAGATGTATTTTGATTAATACGATATTGAAACTGGCACTTCTCATCAAGACCTTTGGTAAGATCAATGGTGATGATATTCAGTGCAGCTGCTCTTGTAAAAAGAGGTAGCAACTCTCGATATGCTGGTTGACCACCGGAATCAATAAAATAAACCCAATTTGTGCTGAGTTCTTCCAAGTCTCTAGTATTGATTACTTTTTTCATTACTTCTGTTTCGGCTGCTTTAGTCTCAATTGGTTTCTTTTTAGTTAGTCCATCTTCAGTTAACTTATTCTGTGTTGCTTCCTCCTCAGCTGAATCAATTGCGGTTGATTCTTCTATTGATGAATCGTCTGAACTATCAGACACATCATCATCTTCAGACATATCATCATCTTCAGATAATAGCGCTTCATCTTCTTCTGCAAGAATTTTTTCAAGTTTCGTTTTGTTCTTTAAATGAGATGCTAGTTGATCATATAAATCTTGCTCTTCAACCCTCTCCCACTTCTTATTTCCATCATCAATGGATATTCTTGTTGCTTGAACAGCGCGACAAGCTATTGGTGTACTATCAGTGAGTTTCTCAGGTGGTGGCTCATTAAGTAGGAGGTGCTGCGAACACGTTTTACCAGCTCCAGGTGCACCATGCATATTGATACGAGTGACTTTTAACTCAACTTTACCTTCTTTCAGCCAATTATCAATTTTTTCTAAAAAGTAAATAATGACATAATTTTATTTATTAGTTGAAGCACTGTTTTCAGTGATTTATCACAATACCACAGATTTTGATGTTAGCCCATTGTTAGGGCGGAAGAAAATTTCATGTTGTTTATGGAAATGTTTATATTAAAATTTTGCTGTAAAATTATTTTAACGGTGAAAATTTACCTACATGATGTAAGAACTTGCTCATTATTACACAAATCAGAAGAATTATTGCATTAACACACAGCAATGGCATTATTAATCATGTGCCTTTAAAATGAATAAAAAACATGACAGGATCTGAGCAGAAAGCATGTAAAGGATAGCTTGAACATGGAGCAGGCTGCAGGAATTCATGTAATGTATAATTTCCTTTGATGCATTAACCACTAATGGCCGGGTACGATACCACATATAAATAGAAAATTTCAAGGGTATAAAATTTTATGTTTTTGGGTTGTATAATTTTTTAATTTCAAGAGGATTAAATTCCCCTTTATTGCACTTGAACATGCATTAAATACACATGCTGCACATGTGCAGTGTTTCCACAGCATTGCCTTTTGCATCATTATGTGCAAATAAAAATTTCCATCAAAATCTGTGAAATTAAATACACCACAAAATTTATTATTTTTACAATAGCATATGTACAATCATTACTTCAAGGTTAGTTTAAATTAGTTACACAGGACTACAGCTATTACAACCACTCATGCATGCAGGCTCACCTTCGGGTTTCAAATAGCTGTATTTCTACAAATTGCAGTATAAACTATATTATGTACAATGTATACACACGAATTCTGCACTCCCATTAGTTTTGACAATTGTGATAGTACATGGGACCCTCACCCCTCAATATTTGCCCTTGGCTTCTTCACTTTGGGCAGATATTGAGGGGCAAGGGTCCCACATTGCTAATACACATCTTGAAGCCATGGCATATTATACATAACATACCTTGCATTATAGTGTCTATCATGATCATGCCTTTGCCAATACTCTCCAATTCCTATACAATAATAGTAATAATAATAATAATAATAATAATAATAATAATAATAATAATAATAATAATAACAATAATAATAATAAAATATCAATATCTTCATTTTTGGGAAATTATCGTATCATATCATTTCATTTCAAAATTTTCAATATTGCCCAGCACTAATGATTAGCTAGCTGTTGACCACACCCACAATTTATTTCAATTTTTATGGTAAGATACCGTCAATGTCTCGATTTCTTCAGTTGTTTTAATCACTTCCTATACAATAATGCACAATTATGATGATTTGATAAGATAGTGACATAAGGCTGACAGATGTATAGTAGTAAAAGCCACACAATGACAACCCAAAGTTATGACAAGGAATATAAGACCTTTTGATTATTTGTGCTTGTATATTAATGCTATCAAACAATTAATTCTTACCCTAATATCACGTCCTCCTAATAGTGACAGGTTACTAATATCTGATAATGATTCATCAGGTAGGATCTCCTTCAATTCTGTACGTCTAGTACCAGTAGCATTAACTAAAAATTGTCGTTGTTCAATTACTGCTGAGAGTATATCTTTTACATTATACACTGTCCTTTCTCTTGGTGTATTCACAGGATAGGCTAGTTCTTTAGGATCAATAACTAACTCTTTTACCTCTAGACTAGGACAGGATTCTTCATAAACACTCATTACTTCTCCTATCACGTCTCTTCTTAGAGACACCATATTGTCACTGTAACCTTTCTCACAGGACATCATTACTAGTACACACTGGCTCTCATCCACAATCTCTACCAGTGATCTTATACCACGACGATTAGACCAATAAAGACCATTCTTCCAAAATGTACAACGACGATTTAACTTATTACCTTTTTGAGGTAGAGCCATTTTGTAAGCAAGATGTAATGTTAGGACATAGAAGTATCGAGGAGGAAAGAAATCATGTCTGCTAGTACACTGTAGACACCAACCAAACTGGTACACTTGACTAGTCATTTCATCAGGTCTATCAGTAGACAAAAGACATGGAAAGAACAACAACTTCTTTTCTCTTCTTTTTTTTCTCCCTCTCCTCTCCTCCAGTGCTAACCGATGGGGGTTTGTCATTCTTAGGAAAGATGATTTTAAACTTTGACAGAGTCTCATGTTCTTTAGGAAACAGATCAACATGTCAGGATCATATTTAGGGAAGAGTCTAGTCAGACCAGATACACTAATGATACCAGTATTGCTAGCAATGCCAACGTGTTCTTTAAATGCCTCTGGAGCAAAGAGAATCCCATCCACCTCAGTTAGTAGTATACCCTCATTCATAACAACCCAAACCTTATGCTTACTTTTAAGAACAGTGATCAAACCAATTGAGTGTAACGATTGAAGAACATCCAAGATGTCTTCTCTCTTATCTGGTATAAAGTAATCATCATTGTCCTTACCAGCAGACATTACATCAGAGAGGGTCAGTATATTCTTTTTCCTTTCCTCTAGTAGGCCATACATCATGTGACAATAAAGACTCGAATTCCTTCCACTTGTACTACGAATGGACTCACAGGCACTAGACAACTTATTAAAGAAGGAATCCACACCACTCCCACCAAGCTTACGACAATCTAAGAAGACACTATCACACCTTTCCCTTATAATAATCTCCTGTATTTCTTCCTTTCTCCTTCTCCTTTCAACAGGATTACTTATCTCATCCACATGACTGACTATTACAATAACATGGCATTGATTAAGAACTTTCTGTGCTTGATGTCTCACAACTGTTAGCCACTGATGAAGCTGTTTGACTGCTTCCTTCTCCAATATATTGACTACTATCAGGAACACACCGCCAGAACCTTGTAATAGTTTTGAATGACGAGCAAAATCATGAAGAATGATATTACCCAGTGTCCTGTGTTGTAGTTTATAAGGAATGATGCCAACAGTACAGGGCACTACCCCTCCAACATTTCTAAAGCAACCAAGAAGGATGAAACCAGTAGCTGTATCATTGATGACATGACTAAGAGTACTTTTACCAGCTCCAGAAACACCAACAACAAGGACGTTAACATAAGAATCAACTGGATGAGATATTTTAATGTCATGAAACTTCTTAAAGATTGGAAGAGTATTAGTCCCTCCTCTCTGCTGCTCTGCTTTAGCTAGTTGTAACGGTGTTCTCCCCTCACTATCTTTAGCTGATGGATCACATTTACCAGTTGATAGTAAATATTCAACAGAACGACTAAAAGCAGCAGCAATGTGAAGAGGTGTCCGCCTCCTTGTGTCAGTAGCCATTGGATCACAGCAACACTCATCAATTAGATATTTTAACACATCAACACGATCATGTTGTGCAGCATAATGAAGACAGGTCCGACCACCATCATCTCTTTGGTGTGGATCACAGTGATATTTAGTGATGAGATCTTTTGTAACATCTAACCAGCCGTTCCTTGACGACAAATGAAGTAAAGCAGCACCGGTATTACAGGATGAGCTTATGTTATTTGGCTCCTTCACTAGTGGCAGTAAGCGAACAGCTTCTTCATGATCTCCACGGTCAAACGCATCCAGACACTGGTTTTTCAGCGACATCTTGATCAGTAAGGTGGATGAGAACAGCTAGTGAGAGAGTAAATTCAGAACGAAACGAGGATTCGAAGCTAGAAAGTAAAGGCCTTTCTACACTGGAACCGGTTCCAAACCAGTTCAATGCGCATTAGAAATGCTAGTGTAGAAAGACCTCTAAGAGGCTCGGCAAGAACTTAAACAAGATAAAGATATGCGTTGGCAACAAGAGACCGATAGAGACGAATTCGAACCAATCAGAAGTACGCAGCTCATGTGACTTTTATACCGGTGGCTGTGTTTACACTAGCTTTTTAAACTGAGCCATCCCTGTTTAAAAGGGGCTAGCACAGTTTCATTTGATAGTGTAAACAGTAACCAAACTGAGCTGAAGTGAGCTGGGCCCAAACCAGGCCAGATGGTTAGTACAGCAGGGCCAGCTCAGTCTGGTTCAGCATGGTTTGGCCCACTTATGTAGTGTAAATGCAGCATTAGCAAAAAATCCAATTAAATCTACATTTGAGTTGATTCACATTTTAGTATTATGCATGCATAACAAAATCAAAAACACTCACAAACCGGCACACATTCTTGAAAGAAACAAACAAAAACAAGAAAGAAAGGACACAAGAGGAGAAGAAATGCATTAACTGAGAGAACAAAAGAGAGAGACCAATCAGTAGATTCATTCATTCAATACAGTCTCCAGATATCATATCATTCATAGGTCCTGTATCAGTAGTAGTCTCACTGCTCCCTGTACATTAGTAAGAGCTTCAGTAGCATAGTCCTTAGTTACATTATGTATTATTAAATCATTAACTGCTACCAGTTCATCTCCAGTCTTTATCTTTGAGTCTTTCTGTAACACTGACTCAGGTAGGATCCTCTTTACGTAAATGCGTACGTCCCCAGTGGGAGAGCCACGCCCACCAACGATACTGAGACCCAACCCCTGACCAGGGGAGAGTCCCACTATAATTTGAACTAATCTCGCCCCGCCCCTTCGCTGGTAGCGAAGGGGCGGGGCGAGACTAAATTTGAACTAATCTGTGATAGGGAAAGAAGAGATGGTGAGAGAGAAAGAGAGGGAGTGAGAAAACAGAATTATACTTACATGTATTTAAAGACCTTGTACTAGAGTACAGGGTAGATTGTCAAAATTGCCAGAAGAGAATTCTTCATTTTTTCTAAATATGGATGCAGTTGTCATAGTGTATACCATAAAGCAGGTAATTTTGGAGGAGATTAAATTTTGGCAAGTTTGGTCCGTTTTGACAGCCATTTGCCACAATAAAACCCAGCTGCCATCTTGTACCATTATGTGCATGCTCAATGGCACCATGATGGCACCTGCACAAACTCACCAAATTAAAATCTGCAAATCATCAAAATTTTAGCAACTTACAAAATTTC
>NW_003546416.1:154626-158125 GCF_000090795.2 Amphimedon queenslandica | reverse complement strand
AAACCAACATCTGTAGCTATCATCACCTCCTTGTAATACTTTACAGTGTGATCGACATTGAGTACATCTGGTAGAAGATTATCTTCTTGGACAATGCAGTAACATTGTTCATCCATTGAGCATTTGAATGCAAAAATATGATCATCATTGACATTAAGATTTTTGCTGCTTTTTTTAATTGCTTCTGTGACTAATTTACAAGTTCGAGGACAAAAGTCCTTGCAACCATCAAAACGTATTTCGATATGTGTATAGTGATTGATGATATCTATAGTGTACTCTTTGTAAACACGGAGTGACATAGCATCATTATATCTGTAATAGTCTTTGCCTACTGGACTGAAGTCAACATCTTCTCTCTCTAAAAGGTGTACAATGGTTAAAGGAAATAATCCTTGAGGAATTGCTAGAGTTGTTGTTCCACTGTTGTTAATCTCCCATGCTATGAGAAGTGGTTGTATTTCTGTTGGGGCAGGAATGAGCTTATCACAAGATGGTAATGCACACGGAAAAAAATAATCTCCTCCTATTTCAGCAATAACATGGAGGTGTTTTAAAAGAGTGATCATGTGAGATGATTCAAAATCTTGATCAAAAATTTTTTTCTGACCAATTTTTTCTAAAAGGTCTTGTTTAAAAAGGCCACATTCTTTGAGGCGTATTCTTTCATTAGATACTTTTGCAATTAAATGCAGATTAGATTGGTCAATATATGTAATAGCTATTAAATGTGAAAGGGCACCAAGAATTGGCTTAGGATTGACAAATACTAAATTTGGTAGAACCTCATGGTAATAAAGAATGATAGTAACATCGTGCAAATATTGCAGAGCATCATCAATATCTGATTCATCAAGTAGCTGATCCTCACCAATTTTAATAACTTCTTCTTTTGTAAGAAAAACTGCGTTTCTTCTTCTTAGCTTCCCTTTGTAGAGAAATCTCAAAAGTAAGCAATCGAATTGGTAACTCAATTGTTAATTCAAGATCACAACTTGAAACTGCCTTACAAAGCTCTACACTAGCTTCCTCTCTTTCCTTAGACCCAGCAGGGAGCAATGTATCAACTGGAAATATAATTGATTCACCAGGTTCATTTGGAATGACATTTTTAAGATCTAGATTAGAGCTACTTATAAGACTTCTATTCATTTCTTTTAACCTTTCATCAGTAACCAATTCTTTACGTGTACCAAGAATAAGATAATGAGGGGGTTTAGGCTTGTCAGACTTAGAGAAAGAAATTTTGATAGGATTAAACATAGCTTCAGAGCTAATTGTTGAGCGTATTATATCGAGATTAGAATATTGCAGCTTTGTCTTAATAGGGAACGTATTTTGATTAATACGATAGTGAAACTCACACTTCTTCTCATGAAGACCTTTGGTAAGATCAATGGTGATGATATTCAGTGCAGCTGCTCCTGTAAAAAGAGGTAGCAACTCTCGATATGCTGGTTGACCACCAGAATCAATAAAATAAACCCAATTTGTGCTGAACTTTTTAGACTTTCCAGCTTCATGAACATTTATAACTTCTTGTACTACTTCTGTTTGAGTTGGATTAATTTCAGTTCGTTTAATCTCAGTGGGTGTCTGTTCAATTGATGGTTTAGTCTCGGTTGCATATAATTCATCGTCACTTTCATCTTCATCTGAACTATCAAATATATCATCTAAATCCAGTGATGCTTTATCCAATTTTTGTTCAAATTTCGTTTCAATTGGTGCCTCTTTTAAATGAGATGCTAGTTGATCATATAAATCTTGCTCTTCAACCCTCTCCCACTTCTTATTTTCATCATCAATAGATATTCTTGTTGCTTGAACAGCACGACAAGCTATTGGTGTACTATCAGTGAGTTTCTCAGGTGGTGGCTCATTAAGTAGGAGGTGCTGCGAACACGTTTTACCAGCTCCAGGTGCACCATGCATATTGATACGAGTGACTTTTAGCTCAACTGTACCTTCTTTCAGCCATTTTTCTATTTTTTCTAAAAATAAATGAAATATTGGTCACATTAAATTATGTAAATAGCCTACATTCTCCTACTTCACAATTGTGACATACCTGGCTTTATTCCAATCACTTCCTATACAATAATAATAATAATAACTGATATTTGTCACTGTGCTTGTTTATCAAGGTGATATACATCAGTAGTGTATTGCTAAAAGGTGAGTTTAACAGATGTTATCATGTTAGTAGTAAAAGCCATACAATCAGTCAACCCAAGTTTTGACAGACTGACCATAATTTTGATAATAAATAAAAATACATGTAGCATGTAAGATATGACCTTTTGATTATTAGCTTGTATTAATGTATCAAAAAGTTTGTAGTGTGTTAGTTCTTACCTTAATATCACGTCCTCCTAATAGTGACAGGTTACTAATATCTGATAGTGATTCATCAGGTAGGATCTCCTTCAATTCTGTTTGTCCTTTATCATGAACTAAGCAATCGTCTCCCTTGTCAATAGCAGACAGTATATCTTTTACACTATACACTGTCCTTTCTCTTGGTGTATTCACAGAATAGGCTAGTTCTTTAGGATCAATCACTAACTCTTTTACCTCTAGACTGGGACAGGATTCTTTATAAACACTCATTACCTCTCCTATCACATTTCTTCTTAAAGACACCATATTGTCACTGTAACCTTTCTCACAGGACATCATTACTAGTACACACTGGCTCTCATCCACAATCTCTACCAGTGATCCTATACCATGACCATTAAACCAGTAAAGTCCATTCTTCCAAAATGTACAGTAACGATTTAACTTATTACGTTGTTGAGGCAGGGTCATTTTAAAAGCAAGATGTAATGAGAGGACGTGGAAGTATAGAGGAGGAAAGAAATGATGTTTACTAGTACACTGTAGACACCAACCAAACTGGTAAACTTGACTAGTCATCTCATCAGGTCTATAAGTAGACAAAAGACATGGAAAGAACAACAACCTTTCTCTTACTGAGACACTGCCTCCCTCCTCCTCCTCTCCATCTTCTGCTATTAAATTTGTCATTCTTAGGAAAGATTGAGCCAATTTTTTACAGAGTTCCATGTTCTTCAGGAAACAGATCAACATGAAAGGATCATATCTAGGAAAGAGTCTATTCAGATCAGACACACTAACAATACCAGTATTACTAGCAATGTCAACATGTTCTTTGAATGTCTCTGGAGCAAAAAGAATCCCATCCACTTCAGTTAGTAGTATACCCTTATTCACAACAACCCATACCTTGCGTTTACTTTCAAGAACACTGATCAAACCAATTGAATGCAACGAATGAAGAACATCCAAGACATCTGCTCTCTTATCTGGTATAATGTAATTCTTATTGTCCTTACCAGCAGACATTATATCAGAGAGGGTCAGTATATTCTCTTTCCTTTCCTCCAGTAGACCATACACCATGTGACAATAAAGACTCAAATTCCTTCCACTTGTACTACGAATGGACTCACAGGCACTAGACAACATATTA
>NW_003546416.1:145413-151702 GCF_000090795.2 Amphimedon queenslandica | reverse complement strand
ATAGCAAAAAGACTTCTACTCTAAATAGACTGACCTCTATATCAGCAGGCGCTCCGTTTAAACAGTTACCCATGGCTCTATTTATATGGCTAGTCTCTCTAAACAAGAGCGGCTAATTTGTTATTGAGTGAAGTAAGACTAGGAGATAACAAAGCCACAACAGAACATCATAAGTGTTGAGGGGTGGCCCCTGCTAATTAAGGCTGGGTGGGGGCAGGAGAAGAATTTATGTAGCTGCTCCATTTACATGTTTGCTTGTAAATTTGTCCCCACTCTGTGTTCAGTCAATACAGCATTAGTTGGATCCATTAGTGGAGATGCAAAGGACTAGTTTGCTTGCATGGATAGTTATTTGCAAAACAAATCACATGCTGGGACATCAAAGTCTAAATACGATTAGGCCATACATCAAGCAAACAGGGCGAGAACAAGTGTTTTATAGCTGTAAATGGACGATGACATATATGTGAACCAACGAGTTTGGAATTGACTTTTTACCGAAGCATCGTAATCTACTTAGAAACACGACTAGGTACTAAACCTCAACTGACATATTACAAAATTCAAATATTATAGGATACTTTTTAAAATTTAAATTTCAAATAAAGCTAGCAGCATAAGATAACACTTGCTATTTTTGAATTGCAATTGCAGCTCAAAAGTGATGTACATGCTTTGTTATCTCAAGTTACAAAAGGTTATCTGTCTTTAATTACCTTTCTGTCAATCTTGACACAGTACGATACTAGAAGTACTACAGGAAGAAGTATCAGGATAGGATAGAGTATCCATAGGAAAGGATACTGGTTCAAAGTTTGAGTGAAATTATCAAATATCTTCATGATGGGGTCACCACCTCTTTTTCTATTTTCATAAATCAAAATATTACACATTATGCATATATAATAATTATTATCATTATTTTTAGAAGACAAATGAGTTTAGTCTACAGCTCAATGAAGGTGCCACCTCGCCTTAGCAACGAATAAAAGAACATTTACCTTTTCAAAATAGTACTTCTAAATTGATTTTTAAAAGGAGCACACAGATCTCCAAAGCTGCTAAAAATAGACCCCAGGGTGTCTGTCCTTACCGCCTCTAAGCCGTAGAAATGTTAGGAATGACGCGTCTTTCCTCTGGAAAATATCTTAGCAACAGAGAAGAAGCTGTATCTATGCTGCAGCATGCAAAATTAGCACCTCAGCCCATCCTTGGACAATGAATAATTAATTTAATTAATTACTGTATTATCATCATTATCATTATAGTACATGAATAAAATTAATAATTTTAATCTCCAAAGAGAACATCATTTTCTTCTTTTTGGTTCTGGGAATATGCGACCCCTTGGAACTTAGGGAGGTCCTGAAATTGGCCAATTATGTTAATAATAAAATAAAAAATATAAAAATATTTGATGTACATGTAATTTTGAGTTACAATACTTGCTCTCTCTTTCTCTCCCTCTCTCTCACCTGATGGAGGACGTCTGTTATAAGTATAACTTTTAGAGCGTCTAAATTGTTCAAACGGATCATTATTCTGTGCCATGCCAACTCCAGCAAACTGCTCAGCTTTATTCCTAACTTCACCGCCTTTTATAGGAGCTTGAATCCCTTGCTCTTTGGAACCAAGCCCCGCCCCCTCCCAACCTAAAAACGACAATAAAGTGGGCGTGGTCTAATAAGGGGCTCACCCATTCTCTTTAGCATCTGATGTCCAACGTTACCTTCCGTCAATTGGCCTAGTTCTTGACTATACAAAAGAACATGTACATGTAATTTACATTAATGTCGCCATGTTTATTTATATGTACCTTCCGGTTGTTATAGGAGCTGAAGGTTGTTGTGGTGGTGGTTTTCTTCGAGAAGATTCTTCAATTGTTGGAGTTTTGGGGGAGGGGGATCGAGAGTAGCTCCGCCTACTTCCTCTGCCACGCCTTCTCCTCCTCCGATGAGGTGACGGTGAACGACTGGACGAGGAACTTGAGTCGCTTGACGGAGAACTACATGTACATGTACATGCATTAAAATTTAATTAATTAATGAATTGTTACCGTGACGACCTCCTTCTTGATCGAGGAGGAGGTGAAGGTGACAATGAAGAAGATCTAATTTTAAATAATAATTAAATAAACTTTTCTCTCTCTCTCTCTCTTACCTTCTCCTTCTTCTCCTTGGAGATGGGGATCTAATGAACAAGTACATGTACACATGTAAAATGATGTATATACATGTAGTACACTTTACCTTCTTCTTGGCGGCACGTTCCGTCTGGTATTTCCTCCTCCTCCTCCTCCTTTGTTCTTCAAAATGTCTTTAGCTTTCATCTTTGCATCGTAAAAGTCAAGCAAAGCCTTAGCCTCCCAACCATCTCTGTTAAAGAAAAGATGATAACAACATGAGCAATTGTAATATACAGCAATCTGTATGGTCTATAATAATAATAGCCCATGGTTTTTTCTTTTAAAAATGGCTCCAAAAAGACCCCCCATTTTTATTACATTTTCTGTTACATATTGATGTCTTTATGCTGTGTAGAAAGTTTGAGGTGATTCCGACTTCAATTTTTCAAGTTACAGCCATTTTAAGAAAATGCCAAAATTTTGAAAAATACCCAAGGCTATAGCCCATGGTTTTTTCAGAAAAATGACTAAAAAATGACCCCCAATTTTTATTACATTTTCTGATACATATTGATGTCCTTATGCTATTTAGAAATTTTGAGCTAATTCCGACTTCAATTTTTAAAGTTATGGCCATTTTTAAGAAAATGTCGAAATTCTGAAAATACCCAAGGCTATAGCCCATGGTTTTTTCAGAAAAATGACTAAAAAATGACCCCCATTTTTTATTAAATTTTCTGATACATATTGATGCCCTTATGCTGTGTAGAAAGTTTGAGCTGATTCCGATAAGAAATTTTCAAGTTATGACCATTTTTAAAATGGACCAATTTTTGAATACCCTATTCTTTTTCCTTACTGGTTTCTTGTCTTCTCTTCAGTCGGTGGTTGGTAAAACTCCTCCACTGCTTTAATGAGTCTTTCGGTCGGAGGAATAGGAGGAGGAAGAACAACATGCAGTGGGTTGAGTGGGCGGTAAGAACTCTCGTGAAGCTGCCGGAAATATCGAAAAATACTCATAATTAGAATCAAGACTTACCGGTACTAGTGGTATCATAAGACCAGCTGGTAAATCAAAATATGGTAAATGAGGTGGGCGGGGACCCTGTGGCATAGGGGGAGGCGGTCTTGGCATGAAAGACCGATCAGGAGGAAAGGGAAATGGGCGTGGTCCCTGAGGAGGCATGGGGTGAGAGGGGTGTGGCATGTTATCCCAAGAAGTGGGAGGCGGCTGATGATTGTAATCAAATACTTGCACGCCTTGAAAAGGAGGTGGGTGTGGTTCCAATCCATGCTCCGGAGGGCGTGGCATAAAAGGAGGATCTTTGGATGGAGACGGTTTGCCGGTAAAAGCGGGATCAAGTGGGTGTGGCTCCGATAATTTTTGATGATTATAATCAATACTTTCAATAAATTGATTATCAGGAGGTGGGGGTGGGGGAATGGGCGGAGTTTCAAATAAAGGCGTCGGTTCGTTAGGAGGGGGAATGTGTGGGTGGGACCAATGAGAGGGAGGGGGAGGTCCCCAGGGAGGACGAGAAGGAGGAAGATAATCTAAAAATTATTTATAAAAAATCAATTTTAATTATTAATTAACTTGGAGGAGGAGGAGGGTGATCCCAAGAAGGCGGAGCTGGAGGAGGTGGAGCTTGTTGCCATGGAGCTGGACCAGGATGTGGAATTGGAGGTGGAGCTTGGTCTATGATTAATTATTTATAATTAATGTTCTACGAGACTCACTCATTGACTGCTGCATCCACGGAGGAGGAGGGGCAGCCACACCCTCATTTACAATAGGGGGCAGAGCAATAGGTGGAGCTTTAGGCTAAATATCACATGACACAATAATAATAGCAAGACGACTGTCACTTACTAATGAAGACTCAGGTAGCTTCAATAAATCTTTAATTATCGAAATTTTTCCTTCGCTCAAATATTTCTGACTCTCCCATATATTCAGAACCTGCAAAATCGTGAAAGGTTGACCACACCCATTTAATTAATCACCTTAATGAGAGGGTCACTCCTGCTGGGATCAGACGAAAAAACATTATAAAATATTTGAACAACAACCGTTTCTAGAGCCTAATAATAATAACGATGAAAAAAACAAAAGAATATTAGAAAATACTCATAATAAATAAAATATCAAATAAAATATTTAGTTATGTTCATGTATATACATGTATTTATGTTGTATTTTACTTGTTTTAAGTCATGAGCATCTTTTCTGAAACTAAAAAGAAAAGAAGAGAGAGCAAGGTATACATGTACATGTAATTATAAGATAATAAGGTTTATGCATGTACCAGTGATATAGTATGTCATTAATGAGGTAAATGACATGAAGTTTATGAGAGAATTCAATATTAGGAGAATCCAACGTTCTAAAATAAAAATAAAATAAAATAAAGAAGGAATCGAAATATTGTACCTTCTCATTATAAAATGTGCCATCTTTCCACAATCTTCCTCAGTCTTTGAATGGCTACAGACCCAACCTTTACTGCTCTATTATCAAAAGGGGAGGGGCTTAACCACAGACTCCACCCACAAACTCACGGCCATTGATTCATTGGTACAGGAATTCATGACTGGGCTAATGACTGATTGGAATTCTCTTTCCAGTGGATCTGTGATGACCGCAATGTCCACCTGCTCCTTTAACTTTGTTTGATGTAATGACTCAAGCATCGATTCAATATTTTGAGAAGAAGGATGAAAACCTAAAAATAAAATTGCATTTTTACAATTCCGATCATTTTTAATTTTATTTTTACTCGTTGCGCTAGTCTCCGATGGAGTCACGTGTTGATCACGTGATCCACCTTCCCTCTCTGCTTTCACTTTCCAGAGGTAGTAGGAGTGATGGTCTCCTCCATAAAGAAAACTGAACTTTGGGTTGCTTTGTTGTTTCTTTTTCGTCATGGCCTCAAACTCTGGGCCATTCCGAGCAACAAAATTTGCCAGTTTATCAATAATATTTTTTGTCTCAGCATCTGGAGGGAAAAATGAAATTTAGGGAAAGAAAAATCAGTACCTTCTGGAGGAGCTGGAGGATTATCCGCCATTTTGACTTCACGTGTTTTGTGGGTGGGACTTATGGTTATAAAAATCATTTGAGTCTAAAGGATTTATTTATCATTGATAATTCTGTAAACTACAAATAGTGTTTTATCATAGTAGTATTTATGATTTCATCTAGCTCTATTCAGTCTAATATTCAAGATCGTATAGCCAATGCAAACAATTAAATCAAAAAAGATCTACTTCGGCCACAAACAAAGATATAAATCTAAATAGAAATTCTATTATTGATTCACACTTAAATTTTCAAATTCTTCATCTACTTCGGTTTCTCCTGGAAAAACTGCAGTGGTTGGACATGTCACAGTAACTCCATAACGTGTCAAATGGTCAGCTGGATCAATCAATTGCGATGTCTCATCTACTTTTTCTTCCTTACGTTCCTTCACCACTCTCCGTTTTCTGAAACAACACTTCAAGCAGCGCCATTTCCTTAAATTTTCTCTGATGAGTTTACAAAGGGACAAAAGATATATGAAAGTGAAAATTGGCGCAAACCAACCCCAAGGAGCAGTTCCAGCATGAGCGTAGAACATCCACTTGACGTAGTGGCCTTTGTGAGCTGCCTGGTACATCCTGTTAGCGATTGCAAAAAAAGATAAAAATTGATATGTAATGGGATAAGCAATTAATGGCAACGTTTGCTTGAGAGCTTTCCTATAATCCAGTGACGTTGTGTTTCTGTATGCTCTTTTGCATAATGTTATTGCAATAACTACAAGAGCAATGTTGTTTAGAATCAATCCAACAATCAACTCTCCATACCAAACTGCATATACTTCAATTGCTCCTTCTTTGTTATGCGAACAATCTTTGTTATAGAGTCTTATCCAGCACCAAGAGCCTGATATGCCATAATTATTACCCACGAATGGTATCCACACAACAAGCAAGGGAAATATCCACGGAAATAACAAATAAAACGGTTCCATTTTAGCCAATTTCTGGAATAAAGACGGAAAAAGGACCATACTTGTCAAATGCAATGTCACCATTAAAGTGGCAAGGAGCATCACCCATGCTAAGTACATCATGAAAAATCCTTCAGTAATACAGTCATCAACGTACTCCCCGTTT
>NW_003546416.1:135082-143763 GCF_000090795.2 Amphimedon queenslandica | reverse complement strand
GATCATTATACATAGTATTCTTCATTATTTTGTTTTTTTTTATTTCAAGGGACCATTCGGTTGTCTCAATAATGCAAGGTATGGTATTGGTTGGGGGGCATTAGGAGCAGCTGAATTCTGTCTACACACTGCCCGCCAATACACTCTGGACAGGTATACAGCATTCACTCTATCTTAATGTACATGAATCTGTTCCTCTCTCTCTCTCTCTTTTAAAGGAAGCAGTTTGGACGTCCTCTTGCTGCAAACCAGCTTATCCAAAAGAAAATGGCTGACATGATAACAGAGGTATTAAATCAATATCCTTATTATCCTTATTGTTATTATTATTATTGTTTTTGTTTTTGTTGTTGTTTATAGATATCAATTGGTCTTCAAGCTTGCCTACAAGTTGGTAGACTAAAAGACGAGAATAAGTATGATAGTATTTTAATTTTGTCTATTTTTTTTAATTCCTGGACATTCTTTAGAGTTCCTCCTGAAATGATTTCGCTGATAAAAAGGAATTCTTGTGGTAAAGCATTAGACATTGCAAGAGCAGCACGAGACATGCTAGGAGGTCAGGAAGAAGAGAGAGAGAGACAGAGAGGGGGGAGGGAAGGAGAGAGAGAGAAAGAGGAGGAAGAGAGAGGGGGCCTCAAGAAGATAATGTATTTATTATTGTTTACAGGTAATGGAGTCAGTGATGAGTATCATGTAATAAGACACGTAATGAACCTTGAAGCTGTTAATACTTATGAAGGTAGGTAGAGAGAGAGAGAGAGAGAGAGAGTAGGAATGTATTATTATTATTTTTTTTTAGGTACACATGATATTCATGCATTAATCCTTGGGCGATCTATAACAGGATTACAAGCATTCACCTGCAAGTAACTGAATGAACTTGTACCATTATTATCATTATTATTGTTGTTTTATTATTATTATTATTATTATTATTATTATTATTATTATTATTATTGTCATTAAGTCTTATTTTTACAAAATCAAGAATATAGACACTTCTTGATTAATTCCATCATTATTTATTACGAATTTTGATACAGTCTATTATAAATCTTCTCCAATGTCTCATCAAAGACTAGTCGATGAGATTTACCGCTTCCTTTCGACGACCAGTAGTCACGGTAACCTAGCTTAGCTAATAAACTGTGTGGGCGGGAAAGGCAGTAATGAGTTAATTAAATGAGTGGGCGGTACCTGTTGTTATGTGTGGAGGGACACTGAGAGGGGGAGAGAGTTTCATCCCTTTCGGCAGCAAATGACGTCCTAATATGTACATGTACATGTACACGAATATTTTCTTTTAAAAACTTTATTTTCATTTTTTATTTACCTTATAGTATCGTTATCTTGTATTGAATGTGCCTCTTTCTAAAAATAGAAATTGTAAGTCACATGATAGTCACATGACAATGACCACATGCTCACCTCCTTTCCGGACAAATCTTTCATCATCTCGTCCAACTTGTCCTGAACACGTTTCGTGACGTTCTTATGGCGTCCGTGCTGATTCGTGCCGAGATATTTCGAAATCATAGAATCCTTGATCGGGGTTGAGCTAAACTTGGGTCTCTTCTTAGTGGGTGTGGTTTTCTTCTGAGGAGAACAACTACAGAACTCTCTTTTTGATAACAGAGATGGGTCGGCGTGAGGTACCACGAAAGGTTTCGAGTGTACTTCAGTTTGATTGGTCGAGTCTCCTTCCTTTGGCGTTAGTTTTCGTCGAGGACACGCCTCCCAGGAATGATCGCTGAACATGAAGGAGGAGTCATGTGATGTCTCGTGTGACTGGTTTTTTGCGGCTGGGGAATCCTGTGATCTTAGCCTCTCAACTAACATTGATCTCTCAAACTCGTCAATCGAGAGAGAAGGCTGCAATAGCTTTTTCTGAGATTTATTGTCTCGTGATTTGTGGGCGTGGTCACGTGATTTAGAGGCGTGGTTACTCAATTGATCATGTGACTTTCTCTCATTTGATTTGTATTTTAAAATGGGCGGAGTCTCATGAGCATCAATGTTAAATGATATGTGACCTTTTCGCTGAGGAGACGATTCAATGGGGAGGATTTGTTGGGTTGGAGGCGTGGCTAAAGGATGCGTGGGTGGACGAGCTGGAGTGGGTGGGGCTGGAGAAGGCGTGGCACTAGCAGTGAATGGTTGGGTTAGGACTTTGAGTGGTGATATAACCCGAGCTTCTAATAAACTCATGCAACAAGACAACTGGAGTAATGGAGACGTCTAGAGAGAGGAGACAAAATTAATAGCAAATAAATGTACATGTATGTGTTTAATTTGCTTACTTCATAATAATGGGATTTATCCATGACTATTTGAAACGGGTCGCAGCCATTTTTATCGGAGAACAGAAAAGATGAAGCAGAAGTCTCGTACCTACCCGAAATCGTACCACCTAAAGAAGGGAAAGATCTTGCATTACCAGCAAGCATTAGTTCATTACCATTGTAGTTTTCATTGACTTGAACTAGCTCTATTTTTACATGTTCACCTATTAAGAATATTATTTATTAATTTACAATTTAATTATTAAATTTCTTTACCTCTAAGAACTTCAGGCAAAACGGAAGGCACTTTACAATTCGTAAATACCTTTATATTAATAATTAAAATTGCTTAGGAAGTATCATATTTACTCTATCAAATGCTAGTGTAGTGTTTATCAAGAGAGGGAAGACAGGAGAGAAGAGTTCTGTCTGTAGAAGTTGTCCTAAAAGACAAACTTGAATGAAAACTGGCTCTCCTTTCAGACAGAGCGAGGGAGAGTCTTTCTGCGGCCACAGCACCTTTGAAATATACTGATAAAGGAGAAGAAGGCGAGAGGAATCCTTACTTTGTTAATTTGGAGGAGGACATGACATCTGACACACATGTCCTCCATCTTGGATTGTTTGGTTTCCAGGACAACAGACCCAACCCATTCAATGGTGTACCACGTGGCTTTCGTACACTTCCGGATACGTCCGTCAATAACACTTGACTCCACCTACAATATTTTAACCCTTTACTATAAAGATGGCGGCATTTTGTTAAAATAATTAGTAAATGTAGTGGAAATTTGAGCCTTTTAGCAGGTCTGAGAACAAGACGAGAATATGGAGAGATATGAAAAGATTAGAGTCATAGGTCAAGGAGCTTTTGGGTAAGAAATAAACTAAAAATAATAATTTAATGTACATGTACATGTACATGTATTTATTAAATTTAATAGAAAGGTGTTTCTTTGCAAGAACCTTGGTAACAACAACCACGTGGTCATAAAGCAGATACCGGTCGATGAGCTTCCTTCGGAGGAAAGGAAGTCGGCCATGAATGAAGTGAATGTTCTCTCGATGCTACAGCATCCGAACATTATCGGGTATTACGCGTCTTTTGTGGAGGATAAGTCGCTAATGATAGCAATGGAGTACGCACCAGGTGGTACACTCTATGAGCTGATACAGGAGAGGAATGGGAAGCATATTGAAGAAGAGGTGAGGGGAAATGTAATAATGATGATGATGATAATGCATTATGTGCTTAATGTACATGTAAATGTGTATACTTTTTGGAAGATAGATTTTTTAAATGGTCATAACTTGAAAATTATTTGTCTGAATCAGCTCAAACTTGCTACATAGTATAAGTACATCAATATGTATCTGAAAATGTAATAAAAATTTGGGGTGATTTCAGAGCCATTTTTTGGAAAAAACCATGGGTTATAGCCTTGGGTATTTTTCAGAATTTTGGCATTTTCTTAAAATGGCTGTAACTTGAAAAATTGAAGTCGGAATTGGCTCAAACTTTCTACACAGCATAAGAACATCAATATGTATCAGAAAATGTAATAAAAATTTGGGGTGATTTTTTAGCAATTTTTTTTTAAAACCATGGGCTATAGCCTTGGGTATTTTTCAGATTTTTGGCATTTTCTTAAAATGGCCATAACTTGAAAAATTGAAGTCGGAATCGGCTCAAACTTTCTACATAGCATAAGGACATCAATATGTATCAGAAAATGTAATAAAAATTGGGGGTCATTTTTTAGCCATTTTTTGGAAAAAACCATGGACTATAGCCTTGGGTACTTTTCAGAATTTTGGCATTTTCTTAAATTGGCCATAACTTGAAAAATTGAAGTCAGAATCAGCTCAAACTTGCTACACAGCATAAGAACATCAATATGTATCAGAAAATGTAATAAAAATTGGGGGTCATTTTTTAGCCATTTTTTGAAAAAACCATGGGCTATAGCCTTGGGTTATTGGGTATTTTTCAAAAATTGGCTTTTAAAAAAAATGTTCATAACTTGTTACAAACTTGGATATATTGTATCCAATTTTATAACTGCAACAATAGTAATTACTATATTAATTATATTTTATTTTTTAGACCATCCTACAGTTATTCGTCCAGATCCTTGTTGCCATTGAACACGTCCATTCATTAAACATACTCCATCGTGACCTCAAGCCTCAGAACATCATGCTTAACAAGAAGAAAACTGTCGTAAAGATCGGAGACTTTGGGATCTCAAAAGTCCTATCGAGCAAAATAACTTCAGCCCAGACAGTCAGTACCAAATTAGATCTTTCATAAAATTGCTCTAAAATTTGACAAAATACCCAGTACTATAGTACATGGTCTTTAGAACTAATCCGATTGGTCGGATACATTATAAGCTCCACCCCCTTTAGGTTGTTGGTACTCCTTGCTATATATCGCCCGAGATCTGTGAGGGGCGTGTCTACAGGAAGAAGTCGGATATTTGGTCTCTTGGCTGCATTCTTTATGAGCTGTTAGCTTTAAGAAAAGCATTCGAAGGACCAGTAAGTAATAATTATAATCTATTAATTATTATCAATTATTATTAGTATTACATTACTGGTTTATTAATTTACTTTATTATTATTATTATTATTTTTAGAATTTCCCTGCTTTAGTCCTTAAGATCATGCAAGGATCAAATGCCCTCCAGCCATTGAGTGATAACTACACCTCCTCTCTCTGCACTCTCGTACACGCCATGCTACAGCGCAACCCTGACGACCGACCCAACATTGAGAATATAATGGCCAACCCAGTCATAGTCAACGCTCTTGTTAACTTGGGTACTGACGTGGGTAGACTCCCCTGTGTCACGTGAGTGTCATGTGACTGATGGGTGTAGGTTAGGGTTTCTTATAGACCTGCTAAGTCAGCTGGGAAGAGACATTTATCACTTGAGACGAGACATGGTCAGCCTGGGAAGTACAGACAAGTGTCCTTCTTTGTTGATTCTTATCTGCCAGCAGCTACTAAAGTATTATTATTATTAAATATTTATTTTTACATTTATTTATTTATTTATTTATTTACTTATTTATTTATTTATTACTGTAATAAGAAGTTTGATCTATTATATTATTATTATTTTCATTAATTTTTTTATTGATTTATTAATTTTTTTATTGCTATGATAGGAAGTTCAATTTAGTATAATATTATTATTTTTTTTTAATTTTATTTATTTATTATTGTTACAGGAAGTCCAGTCCAGTACGAGGCCCCTAGTCTACCTGTGGGGTGGTTCTCTATCAGTTCCGATGATACTGCCCCAACCAGCAGAGAAATCAGTGACTTCCCTTTCAGTGGGAAGGTCTCACCGTGCGGCCATCACTGATGATGGGAAACTGCTCTTCTGGGAGGTAGGGACCAAATGATGTACATGTACTTGTACAAACATAAATTTATTATTTTATTTATTTTTTATTTTATATTTTTTGTTATTTTATTTTATTTTTTATTATTTTATGGTATTATTTTTAATTTTTTTAATTTTTTTATTTTTATTTATTTTTTATTTTATATTTTTTGTTATTTTATTTTATTTTTTATTATTTTATGGTATTATTTTTAATTTTTTTAATTTTATTATTTTTATTTATTTTTTTATTATTTTATTTTATTTTACTTTTTTATATTTTTTTAATTTCATTATTTTATTTTATTATTTTTATTAATTATTATTATTTTATTATTTTTTTTTTTTATTATTTATTAGTTGGCGTCAGGGTCACTAGGAGGTACTACTCAATTCTCTCTCAGCTCAAGAGCTAGAGTGAAGGACCCCATCATATTCCAGCCGCAGTTGGTTGAAGGGTTCTCCGCTAGTGTTGTCATCAAAAAGGTTTCCTGTGGTGACCTCTTCACTGCTTGTTTAACAGGTACATGTATTAGGATACTCATAAAACCAGTCTGACGAGTTTTTTTCAGATAAAGGTATACTCATGACATTTGGGAGTGGCATAAACGGTTGCCTAGGACACGGTGACTATGACGACGTGCCTAAGGTGATAATTATGTGTGGGTGGGGGTCGTTAATACTAGTTTTATAAACAGGCTAAACTGGTTCGGGCTATGCTCCAGTATGAGACCATTGACGTGGCATGTGGAGCTAATCATGTCGTTGCAGTAACAGGTAGTTTTTAAATGAATACGATATTTTTTCATTCTCTCTCTCCCTTTCATTAGCTGATCATACTGTTCATAGTTGGGGTAGAAATGAAAATGGTAATACATAAATACATGTACATGTGCATTAAATAGTTGAAGTTTATGCACTGTACTAGAAAAGAATCCTCCATTTTATTACATTTCTAATACATGTACATGTACATGTAATTTCTTGTATTAATTTTAATAATAATGATTATTGTGTAGGTCAGTTGGGTACTGGTGATACTCTAGCGTGTAATGAACCGAAACAAGTATTACCAGTGGAAGGAGAAGAGGGAGGGGGAGAAGGAGGAGGAGGAGGGAAGGAGGTCATTAGTTCAGTCACTTGTGGGTCAGATTGTTCTATCCTGTTGACTAGTAATGGAGACATACTTTGTACCGGAAGCAACAGGTATAGTGTAAGGAGAGAGAGGGAGAGATTTATAGAGTAAAGAGACAGAAGTAAAGAAGACAACACTGTCCATTAATAGTTAGAATAATCCACTGTCCTAAAATAGAAAGAGAAAGCATTAAAATTATATTAAATATTGTAGCATAGACTAATAGAATAATGAGAATAAATTATTGCTATTTTTTCAGGCACAATAAGTTATGTCTTGACCACACCTCTGTTGCCACCCCTACCCCTGCTACTCCGCCAGACTTCACCCAAACCTCTCGTATTTTATCATCACTCTTTCAAGCAATCAACACAAAAGAGTCGGCATCAACCAGCCAATCAGATTCAAGAGCAAAGCCACGGAGTCTTTTGGCTACGAAATCCTCGACTTTTGACCAATCGGATTGCCCGGATCACATGGAACGGGTCCTAAATTTCACACGTTGCAAAGTTGAAATTTTGGAGGGAGAAGTCACTGCAATTGCAGCTGGAACCAACCACACAGCATTCATCAATAGTAAGGGAAAAATAACAAAAAATTAATGTTAAAATGTACATGAATATATATTTTTCTTTTCTATAGAAAAGGGTCACTGTATTACTAGTGGTTCCAACGCGTATGGTCAGTTAGGCCATTCCCATTCAGTCCCTGCTGTAGTACCAAAGCTAGTATCAGTCACTCGTATTTCATGCGGAGATAATTTCACTATTGCTGCTATTAAAGGTGGGCGTGTCAAATTATACAAAGACCACGCCCATATTAATTAATTTTTTTTTTATAGATGGGAGGATGTATTCTTGGGGTTGTGGCAGACGTGGGCGGTTAGGCTACGAGAGTGAGCCGATCAGGGCAGAGCCAACTTTAATGACTTTTGAGAACACACAGACCGTCCAATCAATACAGTCCAGTCACAGCGTTACCATGGCAATGGTCACGCCTCTTGAGTAGCCGCAATCAGCATTGAAAATTTTTAAACTTTAAATTAATATTTTTTCATCAATCATTTAAGATATTTAATTAATTTAAGATATTTTGTTCGGTTCAGTTATTGGATGATTTGTAAGTGGGCGTGGTTGATATTGGTGGGCGTGGTCCTGGTATCATTACGGGCATGAACTGTGGAGGGACTTTAGTTTGTCTTTCCAACTCATTTACTTTTACCTGAAATATAGACATGTATGTACATGTACGTCATAATGGCTGGTGATTTTGGAAGGGAGAAATTATTTTTAATTTAGCAAATCTGTGAACTTATACAAAGATTCAAAATATTAATAGTTGCCAAATTCGCCAAATCTCCTCCCTCCAAAAACTACCAGCTAATGCAACACCAATGTTTTTTATATATATTATATTCACAAATTCTCTATCTTTTCTAATACCTCTAAATTGCTATACTGTTCTTTTATCTTTTTATTTTCTTTCTCCATTTTTATTTGTTCTTCTCTTAGCTTCAGTATGTCCTATAGTCATGGCTAACCGTTGTTTAATTAATGGGCGTGGTTTACCATTGCCATGGTATCCATGAGTCCCTGTTGCTCCTCCACAGTCATTAGTAATTGCTCTTGCAGTGTTCTCTCTTCTTTTAACTGTCTCTGTGCCTAAAAAATACATAAACTCTTCCTCCCTCCTTCTCTCTTACTTCTTTTAAATACTCCATTAAACATGTACATGTATTTACTACGGACTCTAAACTGCCCCCCTGGGTTCTAGGGGCGTCAGTGACCACACCCATTTCTTGTCCCAACTCTTCCATGTCTAACTGTAACTTTCTAATCGACTAAAAGAAAATTTGAATTTTTT
>NW_003546416.1:127582-130082 GCF_000090795.2 Amphimedon queenslandica | reverse complement strand
GCCAGAAAGAAGATCATTCATTACACATCTTATGATAGCAGGAGGAGGGCTAATGCAGCATATCTTATTGGTTGCTATGTGGTAAGAGAGAGAGAGGGAGGGAGGGAAGGAGAGAGGGAGGGAGAGAATCCTCTTTATAAATGTATGTACTTGTACATATGTGTAGTGAAAATATTGTGGTTTAGCCACCTACATTATGATTCACTTGTTCATTTTCTCCTACTTTCATTCTCTTTTCTATCACCCACCCCTCTATCTCTCTACCTCTCTCTCCTCTCTTTAAATCTTTATTCATCTCTGCCTTTAGATTATTTACCACAAGAAAACACCAGATGAAGCCTTCAGACCACTTGCAGCTGCCCAGAACCCGCCCTTTCAACCTTTCAGGTCAGTGGAATTCTTAAGTGCTTGTTGACACAGTGCCGGCCATAGTCCATAGCATTTGTACTAATTCCATAACTTAAATTACCTTTTTTGACTCATTAATCATGCATGCTAGTACATGCAACTTATAATTACTGTATCTCAATCCTTCTTTCTCTCTCTCTCTCTCTCTCTCTCTCTCTCTCTCTCTCTCTCTCTCTCTCTCTCTCTCTCTCTCTCTCTCTCTCTCTCTCTCTCTCTCTCTCTCTCTCTCTCTCTCTCTCTCCCCCTCTCTCTCTCTCCCTCTCTCTCTCTCTCTCCTTCTCTCTACAGGGATGCTGCCATGGGCCCTTGTACTTATAACTTGACACTCCAGCACTGCTTTCAAGCTGTCCACAAGGTAAGGAGGACATCCAAAGAAAGAGAGAGAGAGAGGGCAATTGAATTTGAGACTTTTAATTTCATTCTGTATATGCACATGTATAGGCACTCCAGTTTGGATTTTTGGATTTCAGTCAGTTTAATGTAGAAGAGTATGAACATTATGAGGTAAGGGAGAGAGAGGAGAAGGAGATTTTAATTTATTTGTGTTCTTTTTTTTACATTTTTAGAGAGTGGAGAATGGCGATTTGAACTGGATTGTACCTGGTAAGCTTTATATTCATGACAATTAACACATACACAATTACATGTATCTATTAATGTTATATACATGCATATACATGTATATGTACATGTACATGTACATGTATTAAATATTTGTGGGAATGAAAAGGTGAGAGAGTGTGACAGGTGTCTTCATAATGCGTGCTGCTACAGGCAACAACTAGTGTCAGATACTACCACTAGTACTACAAAGCACTGATATGAAATAACATACACTATATACGTATTATAATTTTATGGTTATTCATAAGCATATCATCGATGATTAGTTTGAGTGTGTGAGAGTGTGTTTTAGTATTCTGGTGTGTTAATCACATTCTTAGTAGTAGCAGCAGTTAGCAGTTTGTTCAAGCCTTTTACTCTCTCTTCCTCTATCATACCCTACCTACATTACCATATTGTCTCTCGCTATCTCTCTGATCTCTTTGAAATTAAATTCTTCTCTCTCTCCCTCCCTCTCTCTCTCTCTCTCTCTCTCTCTCTCTCTCTCTCTCTCAGGTAAATTTTTAGCTTTTGCCGGCCCTCACAATAAAAGCAGGATTGAACAAGGTAAAAATAAATAAATAAATAAAAATAAAAATAATTGTAATCTTTTCTTTGTAGGATACCCTCTCCATGCCCCAGAGTTCTATTTCCCTTACTTTCGTCACTACAAGGTCTCCACTATTGTCCGACTTAACAAGAGACTCTACGATGCTCAGAGATTCATTGATGGAGGATTCGACCACAAGGACCTCTTCTTTGTTGATGGTAGCACTCCTAGTGACACCATTGTTAAGTAAGTTATGGCTTATGTACAGTGTAGTCTCTTTATTAAGGACACCATTGGGCCCACACTACCTGTCCTTAATACATGTACAGTGTAGCCTCTTTATTAAGGACACCATTGGGCCCACACTACCTGTCCTTAATAGATGTACAGTGTAGCCTCTTTATTAAGGACACCATTGGGCCCACACTACCTGTCCTTAATACATGTACAGTGTAGCCTCTTTATTAAGGACACCATTGGGCCCACACTACCTGTCCTTAATACATGTACAGTGTAGCCTCTTTATTAAGGACACCATTGGGCCCACACTACCTGTCCTTAATACATGTACAGTGTAGCCTCTTTATTAAGGACACCATTGGGCCCACACTACCTGTCCTTAATACATGTACAGTGTAGCCTCTTTATTAAGGACACCATTGGGCCCACACTACCTGTCCTTAATACATGTACAGTGTAGCCTCTTTATTAAGGACACCATTGGGCCCACACTACCTGTCCTTAATACATGTACAGTGTAGCCTCTTTATTAAGGACACCATTGGGCCCACACTACCTGTCCTTAATACATGTACAGTGTAGCCTCTTTATTAAGGACACCATTGGGCCCACACTACCTGTCCTTAATACATGTACAGTGTAGCCTCTTTATTAAGGACACCATTGGGCCCATACTACCTGTCCTTAATACAGAGGTGT
>NW_003546416.1:69691-127075 GCF_000090795.2 Amphimedon queenslandica | reverse complement strand
AGAGAGAGGGAGAGAGAGAGAGGGGGAGAGAGAGAGACTGAGAGAGACACAGAGAGAGGGGGGAGAGAGAGAGACTGAGAGAGAGAGAGAGAAGACCATTATAATCACATGCAATTAGCCTAAAGGTGTGATAACTATATAGTAAGCTACAGCTAGTCATGCTCCTATCCTCGTCTTGTTGAGTGTGCTTGCGTGACATTAGATTAAAATTGCACCTTGTGCTGATTCTGTTTTGGGTATTGTCGTGTGTTTGCTCTTTTTGAAGTTGTTGATCTTTCTCTCTCTCTCTCTCCCTCTGTGTGTGTGTGTGTATGTGTGTGTGTGTGTGGTATATACCAGCTTGAGGTAGGTGATTTGGCATATATTTGTATTGACTGGTATGAATGGCATCCAGACTTACTGACTCCAGCTTACTATTTGATAATTAATGGTTTCTTTCCTCTTTCTCTCTGTCTCTGTCTCTCTCTCTCTCTCTCTCTCAGGAAACAAGCACTATTATGGGCTATGGGTGACCTTGAAAGAGCCAAGTACGAGAGGTCCAGGGTGGGCGGAGACATGAGCATCAAAGGCCAGCTCAGCAAGTTGGAGTACGAACTTAAAATGGACAAAGAAAAGGCCGAAATGATAAAGATGGACCAAGAGGACCAGATACGCTCCGGACTTGAGAAAGTACGCACCATACATGTATTATTTAAATTGGCGGAATATACATGTACATGTACATGTGTACATGTAGATTATATTATACATATGTGCATGTATTTTTTTACTTTTAGTTTGTTATGAGTGACATTGACGTGTTGCCTGGTTACGATGACCACACCCACCACCACACCCACCACCATCATCACCCCGCCATGACCCAGGGAGATCACCTTAACCAGATCAAACACAAGAGGATTGCAATTTCCTCCGGAGGCGGGGGCAGTACCACCATGGGGGTCACCGGCCACGTAAAACCAATGTCTACCAGGTAAGCTTAATTAATTAAAGGGGTGTGGTCTAATTAATATTCATAGGGAGGTCGTATCTACTCACGGGGTTGCATCTAGGACTCGTTCTCATGTAATGGACCAATCAAAGTAGGTCGAAGTCATTTCTTTTTTTTATCATGAAAATTGTAACGTCTTTTTAGGGTTTCCCATCACTCGCTCGTGACGCTGCCAGTTTCTCCTTCAGCCCAACCCAATCTTATGCGTGGGCGTATGCCACATTCATATATGGCCCAGTCCCAGTTGCCGGGGGTTAGGGGGTCGTCCTCTTCCTCCGTCCAGCCTACGGTCGTCATTCGGGCGTAAGTTTTTTAAAATTATTTTTTGATAAATTTTTGTTTTTATAATTGCATCCACGGGTACTTGATTGTCATTCGATATATGAATTTTAGGAATCTTAAAAATTGTTTTTTTGGCCTGACGCAAAGTTTTTATAATGTACAACACTGCCAGTATACATGTACATGTACATGTAATATATTTTTATTATTATTATCAACAATATATTTATGTGTACATGTACATGTATATTTGTGCATGTATATGTATTATTTTTTGTTGTGTAACTGTTTTGTGTGAAAATAGTATTCTTGTTTACATGTATTGTTAATCTATTGAGGGTCATCATGAATTATGTCTAATATGCCACACCTGGTGATTCTAACCGCCTTTATAAAATGTGCAACTCCACTCTCTCTCTCTCTCTCTCTCTCTCTCTCTCTCTCTCTCCCTCTCTCTCTCTCTCCCTCTCTCTCTTCCTTTTTTCCCTTTGTCTATAAGCAGTATGTCATATGTGGTTGCTAGTAGTCTGGGTTGTTGTCTGTCTCTTTGATCTATTTATACTTGTCTTTAGTACCTGGTTATCTGTTTCTCTTTTATAATCTTCCCCTCACTGTCTCTCTTTAATTCCTTTGTCTGTCTTTCTTAATTTGTCTAGTCTCACCTTGTTCCTCTCTTTCAAAGAGAAAGAGAGAGAGAGGGGAAGGCCATGAAACATGTCTTATATGATCCTTCTTATTTTTTCCTACCTCCTTCCTTCTCCCCCCCCCCTCTCTCTCTCTCTCTCTCTTGAGGTGTTTTGCTTCATTTTAAGTTATGCCACATCAGGTTATCCTTGTTTAGTCTCCTGCCCACAGATGAAAGTTGTCATTATTACATTATAATATCCTCCACTGTCATCTCATAGCCGATACACACACGCCACCATTCACACAACACCCACATGTACATATACACGTAGGTGTCCATCATATAGAGGCTACTGTACTTAACCCAGCTTTCCATTTTAAGCTCTGATCAGGTCCAATTTCTTTACTGTATAAAATAACCTCCACATAAAGGACGTCTCTGTATAACAGAGACACTTTCTTGCCCCCAAAGTCTCCATTATATAGAGGCTACTAGTAACACAGTACTTAAACCTAGCTTTCCATTTTAAGCTTTCTTAGCTCCAATCTCTTTATTATTTACATGTAGTGTGTGTTTACTCCAAGTTATTTGTCTCTGTACATGTAATTAGGGGATTTAGACTTTACGATCAAAGCCACACTTAATATACACACATTTGGGTTACAGTTGCACTATAAGCATGTACATGTAAAGAAATACGCAAGTACATGTACATACACATTTATGTATATAATTTATTAAATAAATACGTACATGTGTAGTTGTACATGTACATATACGTGTACATATTCCTGTCTATTGTATAGTAATTGTGTGTGTTTGTATGGGGTACAGGAAGCTGCGGACGAGTTTTCATAGTAAATAGAGGCACCATGCAGGACCAATTGAAATCCAATTATATTCTTAGTAATTGTGTTATAATTGTAAGCAAGTGTAACTGATTTAAACAATGTACTAAACTACAGCTAAGCGTATACACTACATCCTGATTATTACTTAACACTCAAGTAATTACAGTCAAACCTGTCTATTCCGGACACCTTGTGACCAAATAAAACTGTCCTTATTAAAGAGGTGTCCTTATTTCAGAGGTTCATTAATACACATTACTATTGTATTGTGACTGATACTGCCTGTCCTCATTATAGAGGTGTCCTTATTTTAGAGTGTCCACAATAGGAAGTTTCACTGTATGTATATTTAAAAGATACTGTATACTATTATGTTCTATTATATTTATCTGTCTATTTTTAACTCAAACACACATACATGTACATGTATATGTATTCCATATGTATGCATTTTTATTAATAGTTTAGTAAAAGTTTATATATTACCTATTACTTACATCCTTACTGTTCATGTATACTAAATTACTGGGACATGAGGATACTGTATGATTAGGCAGCTACAAGGGGAGATAAGTCAAAACATGGTGGGGGCCGGGGTACTGGAAAGTGCCCCCATATACATCCTTAACCAGCTAATTTTGAACTATATACGTGTATAGTGCAAGTACATGTACTGTACATAATTCTTGACTATTTTGTGGGTGTATTAACATATACTTGCACCTTATGATGTACGTGTGAATTATCTTAAATTTTATTCATAGCTAGTCTTTAGTGATTAAAGCCATTTCTTGGTAGAATGCATTAGATCATTCTGTGACTTTATTTCAAGTTTATTTGCCCTCCATAAACTCTTATGCTGTATATAGTCTGGTATTCTTCATCACTGTGTCTGATAGACTGTTATATTGGTGTACATGTACGTGCAGTTGTCTCATCATGGGGTGTGTGGCTTGGGGAGGACTTCTCTTCTCCTTATCAAAACTGGTAGCGATGGACACCTCCCCTAAACCCTTTGAATGTATTCTTTTGATCTATGCATATGTACATGTACATGTAAACCCTTTGAATGTACTTACTGAATATGATATACATGTACATGTACATGTATATCCTTTCAATGTATTCTTTGTATTATTATAATGATGTACTATGTACATATATACATGTGTGTGTGTGTGTGTGTGTGTGTGTGTATTTTCCAACCACATTCCTTTGGTAAGTGCTGTGTCCTGCTCGTGTGCTGACTGTGTGAGAACGTCTGCCATGTGTTACTATGGTGAACCCTATTGATAGTCTGCCCACAATGATATTAAGAGAGCAAATCTAATAATGGAGATACACTGTACATGATACCTTATTATTATTACTATTATTATGTATATTACCTTAATTATTATTATTATGTATATACTACATGTGTGCTGTATAGTCTTCTTCACTTCTTATAAGCAGTACAGTGAAACCTCTTATTGTGGACACTCTAAAATAAGGAGGCCTCTATAATGAGGACAGGCAGTATCAGTCCCAATACAATAGTAATGTGTATTAATGAACCTCTAAAATAAGGAGACCTCTTTAATATAAGGGCAGTTTTATTGGGTCCCAAGGTGTCCGAAATAGGCAGGTTTGACTGTAATTGTAATGTGATTTTGTACATAAATGCTGAAACACATGTAAATGTACATGTACATATATTGTATGTTTAAAAGACTTATTTTATCCCATATTTGGTTAAAGGCCCTCATTTTCAGCTAGACTGCTCTCACAAAATGTACATGTATGTGTTCTTTTGGTATATATAGGCAGTTATTTATTTATTTATTTGTAATTATTATTATTATTATTTAATTCATTTTAAATTGATTATGTCTATTAAAACCACATTAATGGTATTTAGTGTGACTGCCCCAGGGCACCAATCAAAACCAGGCACTGCACTGCACTGTTATGTGTTATGTAACTGATGAGAAGGATTATGATTTTGTGGCTTCAAGGACGGCTCTTCTTTATGATAATAATTATGAATATTATGTATTTGAATATGTATTTTGTCTGTGTGTGTGTGTGTGTGTCTGTGTCTGAAGTATAGACAGGAGGTGTGCTATCTTATTCAAATGAATTTTTGTGAACTTATATCATCATTAAATCATCAGATATATTTTAACCACTTCCTTTTTTAATCCTTTTCTCTCTTTCTCTCTCTCTAGTCCAACAAATCTTCGTGCTACTTCTCGTGTGACTCACGGCCACCCTCCCATCGCCGTGGCAACCGGAGGGCGTCGCTCTTGAGCGCTCCTTGCCAGATTTTGGAACATTGTCCAGTTTCCTTCTCCTTTTTTGTCGTCTTTTTCAAGTAAAATAAAAACTGTTTTTGTGACCGATAAAAACACAATTCAAAATGTCCTCTGACTTCTCTCTTTATCCTATAATGCATTTGTCCTTATTATTATTATTGTTATTATTATTATTATTGTTATTATTATTATTATTGTTATTATTATTATTATTGTTATTATTGTTATTATTGTTATTTTTTTTCGACTTGGCATAATTTTTTGCTTAAAATGATCGACCCCTCCCACTCTCCCTCCTCCCCTTTTTTCATTTTCTATTGCATTCATTTTCATCATTGTTCATATTATTATTATTATTATTATTATTATTATTATTGTTTTTTGTTGTTTCACGCCCACTCTATTTCGTCTTTTGTTTTAGTTTTTGGCATAATTAATTAACGTGACAATCATTTTTCAAAATTTTACTTTTCCTTTTTTTTCTGTACGACTTTATTAATTTTTGTGATATTCCCCCCCTTTTGTTTTAACCAATAAAATTTTTTGTGTCAACCCCAAATAAGTTTATGATACAAGGCGGAAATGAAATGTTTGATTTTATCTAGAAGTGTTTCTGCTAGCAGAACCAGCTGGTATTGAGGGAAGTTGCAGATAATTGTCTTTTAACTTTTCTTTGGAAAGAATCTCTGACCCGAAGTGGTGATCGTTTTTTGCGTGGGCGTCGCATCCAAAATGATCGTAAAGTGGGTGGGGCTCCGTGTCCGCAACGGTCACGTGACTGATTTCCGAGAGAGCCTGAGCTATTTTCATCATTGATTTGAGATAAGAGACCTTTTCAAGAAATAAAAATTAATAATTAAGGCTGGGGTTACCTGATTTTTATCTTCTGCCTCGTTTTCCGTGGCTTTAAGGAGAGCTAGTTCTTGCATGTGTCGCACAATGTCGCTTATCTCTTCCTCGCTATAATCCCATTTGCCTGGGGGCTGAGAAGAAAAGAGCGCAGGAGAAATAGCTCTAAATCTCTTCCTATAAAAGACTATATTTAATGCTTGTCTCCGCCATAATGAGGCGGCCATTTTGGTACCGTAATAATTTTATTTAAACGTCATATCCTGCAATTCTATTTTATCAAATAAAAATGGCAGCCAAAACGGATTCTGATAGTAGCACTCCTTCTGTCCGGAGCAAAGCCGCGTATACTGTTTTAAGGTTCATAGGAGACAGTATTAAAGATGATTCCACAAGTGACGACTCTAAAGAAAGTCTGGAAGGTGCACAGTCTGCAGATTTTGCTTATTTTATTATTTATTTATTTATTTATTTATATTATTTTTTCTGTATTTTTGTTGCTAGTTGCTATGGAGTGTCTCCAGGCTGTTTTTGGTATGAATTTGGACGAGGCGGAAAATAACGATACCTATAAAAAACTACCGTCACTTCAGGTGCATGTACATGTATAATTATTAATTAACATGTGTTAAGTACAATAAAAAATAATGGAATATATTTTTAAAATTGATTAATTTTTTATTTATTAGTCTTTGATTGAAAATGGTCTTTCTGACGACGAGAAGCACGTTGAAGCTGAAAGACTAAAGAACGAAGGTTTCTTTTAAATCCATTGCTACCTTTTTTATCCACCTGCTGCTCTCCCTCTCTCTCTCTCTCTCTCTCTCAGGTAATACAAAGTTAAAAAATGAGCAGTATAATGAAGCCATATCACTTTATACAAGAGCAATTACTCTGTCTCCTTCTAATCCACCATACTATGCCAACAGGTCAGTTTCATCTTGGAGCTATTGGCTTTATGTAGTGTCTTTATACTCTGGGTTTTTCCGCAAAGATTTTGGCGGTTGAAATGCCAAAATTCTGAAAAATACCCAAGGCTATAGCCCATGGTTTTTTCCAAAAAATGGCTCCAGAATCACCTCCAATTTTTATTACATTTTCTGATACATATTGATGTCCTTATGCTGTGTAGAAAGTTTGAGCCGATTCCGACTTCAATTTTTCAAGTTACAGCCATTTTAAGAAAATGCCAAAAATCTGAAAAGTACCCAAGGCTATAGCCCATGGTTTTTTCCAAAAAATGGCTAAAAAATGACCCCCAATTTTTATTACATTTTCTGATACACATTGATGTCCTTATGCTGTGTAGAAAGTTTGAGCTGATTCCGACTTCAATTTTTTGAGTTACGGCCGTTTTAAGAAAACGTCAAAATTCTGAAAAATATCCAAGGCTATAGCCCATGCTTTTTTACAAAAAATGACTAAAAATGATCACCAATTTTTATTAAATTTTCTGATACATATTGATGCCCTTATGCTATGTAGCAAGTTTGAGCCGATTCAGATAAAAAATTTTCAAGTTATGACCAATTAAAAAAAACAGAGCAATTTTGAATTTTTGAAAAAAGGCAATACTATAGTCCTAAAAATAGTAACGTGTTGTTCCCTCATTCTTCAGAGCTGCTGCTTACATTAAAATTGAAGAGCTACATAAAGCACTTGACGACTGTCAAACTGCTGTTGGCCTGAAACCTGATTATGCTAGGGCACATGGACGCATGGGGTAACCTGGTCATTATATAACCTGTCCTTTTAATGAGGGTATTTCAGTTTTATTTACAGTAAACTATCACGCACTCAAGAAGCAAGAGCATCTTATCAGAAGGTAAGAGAGAAGGAGGGAGAGAGGGGGAAGAGGGAGAGAGAGAGAGAGAGGAGGGAGAAAGGAGATTAGAAAAGAAAGAACAGGAAAGTGATTGAAAGGAAGAGTGGGAGAAAGTACCAGCTGGAATTTGTCAACCCCACAATGTTTATTGTGTAAATAGACTAAATACATTGCACAGATACCATGTATCTATTAACTTTATTAATCATAATGATAAATGCTCATTATAAACTTTATTATTATTATTATTATTTATAACTATTATTTTGTAGGCTGTAGAATGTGATCCCAATAATTTAGAATACAAATCAGCATTACAGGGATTAGTAGAGGCTCCATCGGCAAGTCAAGTGAGATCAGTCCTATTTGCTTAGTCTGTTTGATTGTTATCGTTATTAGGCCCCGCCCATGCCAGGGGGAGGTGCACAAATGCCGTTTGATATTAACAACTTGTTATCTAATCCTGGTTTTATGAATTTGGTTAGAAACTTTTATCATATTTAAATATTATTTTGATTTCTCTCCTCCTCCTCCTTAGGCTTCATCAGTAATGTCCAACCCAATGTTTCAGAATATGTCAGTCATTTTACTTAATTTCTAATTAACATCACACTCTATCTCTAGGGCAACAAGGATGTTTCAACAAGCCCCACCCCCTGGACAAGCTCCGCCCTTTGGTCAACAGCAACAGCAGCAGGCTCCGCCCACTGGTCAGCCAGGAGAAGGAGGAGCAGAGGCTGATCCTAGTTCCAATCCCAATCCCCCACCACCTGGAGCTGGTCCCCTTCCTCCTCCTTTTCTAGGAATGAATTTTGCCACTATGATGTGAGGATTTTGAATATTTTATTATTATACTATATATTTAAGCATTTTTCTGGGTCTGCTACAGTAGCTAACTTTGCAAATTTTGAGAAAAAAATACAAAATTTTAACTTTAAAAGTTTTACTTTTCTACTAAAGTTTTACTCTTCTACTATTAAGCCATGGAAGGCAAAGGTGCTTTTGCAAAAATAAAATTGAGTTTGATAGCTATTTGCAAAAATTTTGGACCCCAAAAAGTTTCTTTAACAAATAAGTATGTGGTGTAAATGTATAAATGTATATATATTTTTTACTAATAATGAATGAACTTTGCTGTTAAAATTATAAAGAAACTCTTTCTCTTTTCAGGCCACATATAGCTGAGATGGGTAGACAAATGCAGGAAAGAGATCCAGTTGCATTTGAAGACTTTCGTCAGCGTGCGTCCGCTCAATTTGCTGCTACACACAACGACGAACCAACACCTCCAAAAGACAAAGACGATAAAAAATAGGCGAAATAATAGCAGCTGTGCCAAATGCTCAGTTCCCGCCGCTTAAATTTAATTCCTCGTTTTGATTTATGTATAACCTTTTGACTGTTTAATAATCTTTGTATTGTATGTGTCGATTTATTATAATGTAAAATAAAGGAATGATATTCATAATGATTGCGTGATGCTAGCCATGTTTAAGATAAGACCTCTCACTTGGGAATAGGAAGGGCAGGAATGATGGCTTTAAATGATGAATTTGCTTTGTTGAGCTCTATTCACGGCCAATAGGTGAAAAGGAGGGCGTTACGGCTTGCTCCGTCTCTCTCATAAATTTTGGAACAGGAGAGGCCCTTGTAGAAAGCTCTCCTCTTGAAGGAAGATGCCGTTGAAACAGCAACTTTGCGCCTTGCTGGCTTTCTGCTGCATCAGTGAGCTACAAATTAACACGTTTATCACATTTTTTTATATTTCTCTTTCTCTCTCCCCTTCCTTAGCTCTCTCCATTGCTCAAAATGACCCCTTATTAACTATAGCTTCAGGTCCTGAGGACCCGCCGTTCACGGTAGGTTCCGTCCTTACCTTATCTTGCAGTCTGATAGATCCTGATGTGGATGACATCAGCTTTGAATGGATAGCAGAGTGTCCTCCAAATTATGAATGCTTCTCTGGAAACTTTACTCAAAACATATCAACTCTTTCAAGGGATACTGTCCCAGTTCTTACCTCAGTCGACACAGGGAATTACAGTTGTTTTGTAACGTATAATGATGGTAATGAAACTGATGAAACTACAATTGAAGTAAAAGCAACAGGTATTGTTATTTTATATAGCAGTTATATATTTCATGAATCATTTCTTTGAATTCTGTAGGAGTTGGTGTCTACGAAGGAGCTAGTGGCATTACTGTCAATGATGGAATGAATTTCATAGCTAATCCTAGTGGCGTCTTGTCACTAGAGCTTCATTGTATAGGAGCTAGTGGCTCTGGAAACTGGACCAATACTCAAGGCTTGGAACCCACCGATGACACTCTATTTGATATCACCGAGGCTTTTGAGAGTACCATAATGACGGTGAATGGTATACTTACTCGTAATCTTGAGGGATACTATACTTGTGATGCTGAAGATGAAAATGAGGTGGTAGACTCCATAAGAGTTGGTCTCTTTCTAAATGAACCAGGTAATATAATATGCATGGATGGAGGCATGCATTTAGATCTAGCATGGATGTAACATGTGATACTCTTAATCCTCTTACTCTCTCTCTCTCTCTTTTTTAGGTCCTCCACTTTCTGCTACATTGTCAGTTGACCAGAACCCAGTTCTTCTTGGCTCTACTGTTACTCTTGAATGCTTTGTACCAGACATGAACCAGCTTTCACCTCAACTAGTCTATTCATGGTTGCTCAATGGGTCTGCATTGTCTCTATACAATACCAGTTCCATTAGTATTACTTTGACTGATCCTGAACAGTTTGGGAATTATGCTTGCTATGTTAGCAACTCTTTTGGATCAGAAATGGATACTCTATTCCTTCAACGAGCTTGTAAGTGGTATGGGCTTATAATTGCTAGTGCATGGTTCTGCTGAAAGCAAAGATAATTTGCTATTTTTATTTCAATGTTTATGTGTTTAATAATTTTTTTTTTTGACTTATTGTTATTGGCACTGAAAAATACCTTTTCATCTTTTAGCTTATTTTATTGCTTATAAAGGTTCATCTCATAATTCTTGTATTTCTTTTTTTAATAGTCGTACCTACTGTATCCTCTCAAATGATGAACTATGTAGTTGACGAGAATTCTACAGTTACATTCCAGTGTACTGGTACTGGCGTTCCAGAACCAGATATTACCTGGTATAGGAACGGAGTACCTATTACTGATACTAGATTCAGTGAATTAACTGAATCTATGCTTGATTCATCCTCATTGATATACAGTGTCAATGGATCACTGACACTTAATAATGCATATAATACTGATACTGATACTGGGTATAGCTGTACTGCTACTAACACTTTTGGTAATGCAAGTGATTCATTTGGCCTCGCTGTTAATTGTAAGTTGAGCTTCAACTGATGCAAAAATGAATTGATTTTTTCTTTTTACAGTTGGCACAAGATTATTAACAGCTCCAATGGATCAAACAGTTACTGAGTTTAGCAGCATATCACTGTATTGTACTGTTTCTGGATATGAGAGACCTACCATTAGTTGGACCTTCTCTAACACTCTTCTCTCTAATGGAACTGATGGTGTCATTATACAGGAGATGATGAATGGCAACTATGAACTGACTAGTAATATAACATTGACTAATGTCGATAGATCAAGTGCTGGTACTTATCAATGTACTGGTAGCAATCCATTGAATGATGTCACTGCAAATGCATTATTAACTGTTAACTGTAAGTTGTAATTTTTAACATTCATTTTTTAATTTTCCTTGCAGTTATTCCTGACATTACTGAGTTGCCTGCTAATATTACAGTAATTCAACCAGTAGCAGCTCAATTTAACTGTTCAGCTAATGCAATACCTCAACCAACAATACAATGGATAAAAAATGGAGCTACTCTATCATCAAATGCTAAATACACTATTACAACAACTAGCAGTACTTCTACTGATAGATCTAGTACACTAACAATACTTGATTCTACTCCATTAGATGCTGATGATTATTATTGCTCTGTTACTAACAGTGTAAAGACTGTCACTGCTTCAGCTACTCTAACTGTTCATGTTGTCCCTACTGTAATATCACAATCACCCACCTACACAGTTGATGAGAATTCTACGATTATATTCCAGTGTACTGGTACTGGTGTTCCAGAACCAAATATTGCCTGGTATAGGAATGGAGCTCTTATTACTGATTCTAGATTCACTGAAATGACTGATCCAGCTTCACTCAATTCATCTTCATTGATATATAGTGTCAATGGATCACTGACACTTACTAATGCATATGATACTGATACTGATACTGGGTATAGCTGTTCTGCTAATAACACTGCTAGTACTGTAAGTGATTCATTTGGCCTTACTGTTAACTGTAAGTTAATGCACTTAAATACCAAATTAGATTTATTTTCTTTACCTTTTGCAGTTGGGACTAGATTATTAACTGGCCCTACTGATCTAACAGTAACTGAGTTTAGCAATGCAACATTCAGCTGTACTGTATCTGGATATGAGAGACCATCTATTGAATGGAGCTTCATGGAACAGAGTTCTAATGCTCCATTTTCTTCCCTCTCCAATAATGCTAATGGTGCCATTATAAAAGAGATGACAAGTGGTAGTTATGAGCTCACTAGCACTTTAACACTGACTAATATCAGTGAATTAGCTGCAGGTGTTTATAGATGTACTGGTAGTAATCCATTGGCAAATATCAGTGCAGAAGCTACACTAACTGTTAACTGTAAGTTAAGGACTTTTACTATCTAGATTCTACTTCATTTTTACAGTTGGTACAAGATTATTAAGAGCTCCAATGGATCGCACAGTTACTGAGTTCAGCAGCATATCACTGTATTGTACTGTGTCTGGTTATGAAAGACCTACCATTAGCTGGACCTTCTCTAACACTCTTCTCTCTAATGGATCTAATGGTGTCATTATACAGGAGATGACTAATGGCAGTTATGAACTGACTAGTGTTATAACATTGACTAATGCCAATAGATTAGATGCTGGTACTTATCAATGTACTGGTAGCAATCCATTGAATAATGTCACTGCAGAAGCATTATTAACTGTTAACTGTAAGTTAAAGTATTGTTAATGATTTTTATAATAACATTCGATCCCTTGCAGTTATTTCTGATATTACTCAGATCCCTACTGATATTACAGTAATTCAACCATTACAAGCTCAATTTAACTGTTCAGCTAATGCAATACCTCAACCAACAATACAATGGATAAGAAATGGAACTATTCTATCATCAAATGCTAAATACACTATTACAACAACTAACAGTACTTCTACTGATAGATCTAGTACACTAACGATATTTGATTCTACTCCAGTAGATGCTGGTGATTATTATTGCTTTGTTAATAACAATGTAAAGACTGTCAATGTTTCAGCTACTCTAACTGTTCATGTTGTGCCTACTATAGCATTGCAAATGACCACCTACACAGTCAACGAGAATTCTACAGTTACATTCCAGTGTACTGGTACTGGTGTTCCAGAACCAGGCATTACCTGGTATAGGAATGGAAATGAGCTATCAACCAGCAGTAGGATCACGATCAATAGTGGATCACCAATTCAAGATGGTTCGACACTGATATATCAAGTTAGCGGTAGCCTTGAGATCTCACCAGTAGCTGATAATGACAGTGATACTACTTATAATTGTACTGCTAGCAATACTGCTGGAAGAGCTACAGATCAATTTGCATTAGATGTATTGGGTAAGTTACTAGTAAAAAAACAACTTTACATTTCTCTCCCTCTCTCTCTCTTTTCACAGTTGCTCCTGTCATTATAAGTCCGCCATCAGACACCACTGTCACCCATCCTGACCCATTCTCGTTCACCTGCGTAACCACCGGTCACCCACGTCCCAACATAACATGGTACAAGGTGACTGAAGGTACTAATGGTGCCACAGAGAGTGTAATGGCTGATGATCGTACTAGTATCACTAACACTCAAAGTGGTGATAGAGAATTGACTAGTAGTATCCGTGTTACTGGAGCTATACCGTTTGATGCTGGTGTATATACCTGTGAAGCTACTAACGTTGTTATTGCTTATAATAATAGTGCTACTGCAGTCATTAACGGTGAGATTTAGCAGTGTATATACATGTTAAATATATGCTTTTTTTCTCATAATATCCTCCATTTATAATTTTATTTTTTATGTAGTGCGACCAAATATTCTCTACCCATCATCTAATGCAGTATTTTATGTGAATGAGTCAAGCTCAATATCTATCCTTTGTTCTGCAACTGGTCTTCCATCTCCATCCATTACATGGTATAGGAACACAGTTCAACTCACTGGTGTATCAGATGGACAGTTTAATAATATCAATGGTCGAATCAGTATCAGCGAATCACTGATTCAAGAGTTTGTTACAGCTGATGGTGTTATTAATCAGACGAATCAGACTTTGACTCTTATGGCTAACAGAAGTGATACTAATGATAATTATACTTGCAGAGCTGATAATGTTGGACAGGACCTTGTGACGTTTGAAATTTTTGTACAAGGTAAAGGAAAAGATTTGCGTACAGAATTTGAGCTACTTTTTATTTTAAGTTGCTCAAAAATTGGGTCAAAGTTCCTGTACTATGGTGCAGGGTCTCGGGCCAAATTTTGCCAAAAATTAAAAGCAGAGAATTCTCAATTTTTATAATGTTTCCTGATATGTATAAACATTTTTATGTTGTGTAGCAAGTCTGAGCTTATTCTGATCAAATTTGAATTTTTTATGAATTTTTAAAGTTGCTCTAAAATTGGGTCAAAGTCCGTTTACTGTATACAGTGCAGAGTATTTTTCAAAAATTGCTAAGAGAGAATTCTCTAATTTTATAATATTTTCTGTGATATATACATATATCATTGTACATGTATTTTATATTTAAACCTCTTCTTTTTTCCTCTTTCTTTCTTTCTCTCTCCCTCTCTCTTCAGTTCCTCCTGTTGTTGTACCACTGGATGGTGACAGTCACAGAGTTGCAATAGAAGATAGAACAACACTACTATCATTTAGAATAGACGACGCTGCTCCACCTGTTTCACCTTCAAATACTTACTGGAGGTTCTCCCCGTTATTTTCAAACGATCCTTATGCAAGTGATACTGAAGATATCACTGGATTAAGTACCAGGAGAGGAGATTCAGCGTATTCCTATAGCAATGGCAGACTGAATCTTACTATATCAGGATTGAATCAAACTGATGAGGGACGATACTTTTTGATTGCTATCAATCCTGCAGGAGAACATTATGGCCATATTGATATCATTATACATGGTAAGGGAAAAAGAGAGAGAGAAGACAGAAGGAGAGAAATGGGAAAGAGGAATGAGAACAAAAGGAGGGAGAAAATGTAGGACCTTAAATGACATCATACTAATTATTATACATTTTTATTATTGAGTAATCCACTTTTAGGTCCACCATACATCATCCAAAGGCCCTCAAATGCTACAGTGCTGAATGGGGGAACTGCTACATTCATTTGCTATGCTGTAGCTGATCCAAATCATGAGATCTATTGGATGTACAACTCAACAATCATTGCCAACACAACAAGCAATGGCTATAGCTCCAATCCCAGCAAATACAGTATTGTCTCTAGTAGAACAAATCTTCAGAGCTTTGGAAGTTTATCTGTTCAAGATTTAGTTTTTGATGATCGTGGAGACTATCAATGTATTGTTTATAATAATATCAGTAGCTTGAGTTTCACTGCAAGCCTAACTGTACATGGTAAGGGGGAAAAAAGCAAAAAAGAACATTAAATATTTAAATTTTTTTTTCTTTTTTAGTTCGACCAATAGTCTACACAATCTCAAACTCATTGTCGCTCCTCATAGAGAATTCCACTAGCTTGCATTGTGTTGCTACGGGTTACCCTTTTGTCTCTATCACCTGGAAGAAAAACGGTCAAAATATATCGGAGACCACACCCAATATCACCATGACAACCACGCCTGTATCATTGTCAAACTATCCCGTGAATATGTCGATACTTGATGTTGCTAGGTTAGGGTCCGTGGGAGAGTTAGCTTTTGTTAGTGTGACGAGAAATGATACTGCTAACTATACCTGTGTAGCTAGTAATTATTTACCTGATACCAACTTGAGATCTTATGAATCGGAATCAACCAGTATCACAGTGCTAGGTTAGTTGAAAGAATGTCATTGATTGTTTTATGTTTTATTTTTATTTATTTATTTATTTACTTCTATTTTTAGAACGACCCGATCCTCCTACTGATGTCATAGTTACCTCATACACATCAAGAACTATTGACGTCTCTTGGTCTCCTGGTTTTGACGGTAACAACCCGATTAAAGGATACTTTCTATATCAAAAGGATCTTGATAGAGACGGAGATTTTATACTAGCACTTCCCTCAACTACTCATTCCTATACCACAGAATCTGGTACCAATTTCAGAATAAGTGATGGCATAATCCCATATACTAAATACACTTTCACTGTTGTTGCATGTAATGGAGTGGATGGTACCAACTGCAGTGCTGTTGATAGAGGAACACCCTCAAATCCTGTGAGAATTGAACCCGATGGTAAGCATATGCTAAAATTAATATATTTTACATGTGAAAAAGGCGATTTATGATTATTTACTATTTTTCTCATTTATTTGTGATTTAATCTTTATTTTTAAATCTATTTTTACTATTTTCATTTATTTTTCTCAGCTCCTGATTCTCCACCATTCAACTGCACTGCTTTGCCTACAAACTCCTCCACCTCAATCTCCCTTGCCTGGTCAGTACCACTCCAACCAAATGGTCTCATTACAAGCTACAGCATCACATACCTACCTCTATCATCAACTTCTGAGAGGGAATATGGTGCAGAGTCTAATTCCACCATTAGCACTCCTACTAATGGCACTAGTTTTATTGTTGATAATCTTTATAAAGCTTCTTTGTACTCATTTTCATTGCAAGCCTTCACTGTCATTGGAGGCAGCCCAATAGCAACTGATATATGTACTACATCAACCATTGAAGACAGTAAGAGAATGAACAATAGCTTGTATGTATATTTACATTACAATTTTTTCCTAATAGTTCCTGAAGGTGCACCACTTAATGTTGGAATTGTCACTGATTCTTCAACATCAGTTCAACTCTCTTGGAATGCTCCTGACAGTCTCGTTCAAAATGGCCGTATCACGAGCTATCGTATAAGATACTCTATACCATTCCAAACTCCATTCAACCCTGTAATAGTATCTGCTCCTTCTACAACAGCTAGGATAGAAAACCTTGAGAAATATACCATTTATAATTTTAGTGTTGCTGCAGGGACAGCTAGAGGATATGGACCGTACAGTGATTGGATCAATATTCGCACTTTGAATGACAGTAAGTGGACAATGGTTACTGGTTACTGGTTTATGAATATTTCCTAATAGCGTCCAGTGTACCACTGAATCTACAAGTGGTAGGCGAACCAGGAAGGACCAATATAACTATACAATGGATGATACCTGCATTCCCTAATGGAATAATCACTAGCTATAATGTAAGATATGATACTGATATGACATTGATTCTGATACTGATACATTGATATTGATACTGATATTAATATTGATAATTGACATTGATATAGATACTGATATTGATATTGATACTGATATCTAGGTCTATTATCAGCCATTTAAAGCTAATTCCGGTGGAGAGGATCCTTCTTTTAACTCTTCAGAGAGATCTGTTACTGTTCAAGCAATTTCCTTGAGTACAACACTACTTGATCTCTATCCTAACAGCACATACACTATCAGTGTCACAGCTATCAATGGAGCTGGCGAGAGTCAAAGAAGCACTCCAATATCAGTCAACACACCTTCAAGCCGTAAGTATACAATTCTTCATAAACTACAATTATTATTATTTTGTTCTTTTAGCTCCTCCTCCTCCAAGTACCCCTACTATACCGAGTGATGCAGTCGATGGTCGTAAGGTTAGGATACAACTGGTAAGACCGTCAACTATCAATGGACCGATAAGGTAATATACTGGTTGAATGGTTTAGCATTTTAAAAGCACTCTATGTAGACTGTGATAGCCTCTTTTATCCTTTATCTATATAATTTTTTATTTTTCATTCTTTTTTTTCTCTCTTTCCTCTAGTCATTATCACGTAGTGGCTGTCATTCTAAGATCTGATGCAGTTTCTGCTCCATCATCTCCTCCTGATATCCAGTTCCCATCACTGGCCAGCCTTTCAACATACTCCACTGCTCAAGATGATTATGATGGCTCCAGAGAGATTGGCTATGTTGCTGCTGAATTTGCTGATGCTCTATTTCCTTCTGATGGATACTACATAATAGGAGAAGAGACTCAGCCTAATGACAGAAGTGGTAGCTATACTAATGGAGAGCTCAGATATGGGACACCCTATACTTTCTTTTTAAGAGCATATCCATTCTTGGTAAGGAGTATAATAACTTGTGGGAGGTTATGGTAGATGATAATTTTAGCATGTTTTTTCTCTCTTTGTTTGCATTCATCTTTTATTATTCTATTTCTTCTAGTCTGATGTATCTTCTGCTGGTAACAACAAGAAGCAGAGCACAAGTGCAGAGAGACAGTATACTGAATTCACTTCCAGCAACTACACTGCTGTAGTCACTACCGGTAAAAAAGAGATCAATAAATTGTATTTTTATAGTTTTTCTTATTTATTTATTTAGCTACAAACCCTGGACCTGCAATAGCAGGCTCTGTAGTGACAGTCCTACTGGTCATCATTATAATAGTGGTTGTGGTGATAGTTGTATTATTCTTAGTTTACAGGTACATATATATGCACACACATTTGCATCTATAGTACTATAGTACTCAATGTTATATAGTAGCACTCCATGCTAAAACTTGAGCTTAATATTTTTACTCATTGTAGGAAGAGAACTGGAATATTGACATTTGGAAATAAAGTAAGATATTTAGTTTAAAAAAATTATATATATTGCATTTTGTCCTCTCTATAGGAACCAACACAAGAAATGAAAAGGATAACCTCAGACACATCCATTCCTTCCATGCCTCACATGGAGTCAAATGATACGACATTAAGTAGAACCTCTTTAGCATTGTCTGAGCACTATGAGGGACACCCTCCAATCAGTGTGGCCGAATTTGGAAAGATTGTTGATCGACTTCACGCAAACGATAATTACATGTTTAGCCAGGAATATGAGGCAAGAGAAATGAATGAAGAACATTTTTAATTTTTTCTTTAATTTTAGGATATTAATCGATCTTCTCCTAACCCATCTGTTGATGTGTGTCTAAACCCAATGAATAAGCTAAGGAACAGATATGCTAATATCCAGTGCTGTAAGTATAGTATCATTGTCATTATTTTTATTATTATTACTTTAATTTCAGATGATCACTCAAGAGTGAAGCTAACTCCAGTGGAAGATTCTCCCCATGATTACATCAACGCCAATTTCATACATGTAAGAACATATTATATCATTATTTTATTATTCTTTCATTTAATCATTTATTTATTCATTTGTTTGTTTGTTTGTTTGTTTGCTTGTTTATTTATTTATTTGTTTATTAATTTATTTATTTACAGGGTTACAATAGAGACAATGAGTTTATAGCTACACAAGGTCCTCTTCCTGACACAATTGGTGACTTCTGGCGAATGGTCTGGGACTATGAGTCACCTACAGTAGTAATGCTCACCAACCTGCAAGAGAAAATGAGGGTAAGAAACTATAGTGTCACATGAGTATCACATGATCATCACATGTCATTATCCTGCAGGTCAAGTGCACCCAGTACTGGCCTGATACTGTAGGGAGGAGTGAGCGTTTTGGTCCAATCAGTGTGACATTTATAAAATCAACTTCACATGCTGACTACTGCATTAGAGAATTTGAGATACAAACAGTAAGCCAACAGAATATCAATTCTATAGAGTACAAATTTTGCGAAAATTAAAAAAGACAAAATTCTCTTTATTTGGTCAAACCTGTTCTTTTCTCTCTTATAGCAGGATGAGAAAACCACTAGGAGCATCAAGCAGTTCCATTATACTTCATGGCCTGATTTCGGAGTACCTCGCCACCCAACTCCACTGATACAGTTTATACATACTGTAAGAAGGCACCACAAATATACAGACAAAAGACCAATGATAATACACTGCAGGTAAGCAAAATGAAATATTTATTTATTCATTTAAAAGTGCATGGAAGTAAAATGAAGTTTTGTGTCCATAATTATTACCAAGTATTTTTTTCTTTCAGTGCTGGTGTGGGTCGTACTGGTACATTCATTACCATTGATTCTGAAATGCAGAGAGCAGATCAAGAGAGAGAACTCAATCCTTACCAGTTTGTAAGACAGATGAGAGAAAACAGGAACCACATGGTCCAAACTGAGGTACATGCAATGTTGCTGCAACATACCGTATAGCGGGTTTTTTTCGAGGATATTAAATTTCGCAAATGACCCATATCCGGAAGTTTGCGGAATTAATTTTCGCGAATTTCCACTAATCTGCCATCTTGTACCATATTAAATTGATTTTCAAGGAATTTAATTTCGCGAATCATGAAAAAATCCGCAAAATTCGCGAAATTTGTTATCCTTGAAAGTTTCCCGCTATACGGTAATGCACATATACATGCAGTAACTCTCTTCTCCTTCAATCTCTCTTTTTCTCTATTAGGCTCAGTTTGTGTTCATTCATGATGCACTAGTTGAGATTCTCAATACTGGTAAGACTGATATTGGCATTGAGCAGTTGGAGGCTAGAATGGCTGAGCTCGAGATAGAAGATGATGAAGGAGAGACAGGATACAGTCACGAGTTTTCTGTAAGGAAAACTATCTCTTCTCTTCTATCATTTTAAATTTTCATTCCTTGTCTTTTAATTTGCTTCTTCCCTTGGTTTATTTTTTATTATTTTTTTGCAGCGTCTGCAAAGCGAGAGAGCTCATTTTGATGATTTTTATAGTGCAAGGAATGATGCCAACAAAGACAAGAACAGACTGCACAATGCACTACCTTGTAAGGAAGAGAAAGAGTGCCCTTTTATCAATATGCATGATTGCATAAGTTAAAAATGCAAATTAACATCTTAAATTTGTAGATGATCACAATCGCGTCAAATTAACAAAGATCCCAGGAGAGATTGGTTCTGATTACATCAATGCTAGTTTCATTGATGTAAGTGATAATAATCATTCTAACTCACTAATTATAATTCACACTCCCTTTAACTTGCAGGGCTATAAAGCTAAGAACTGCTACATAGCTGCTCAGGCTCCTAAGGACAATACACTTAATGATTTTTGGAAGATGATATGTGAGCAGCAAGTATCAGTGATTGTCATGCTCGCCAACACTGAAGAAAAAGAACAAGTAAAGAATAATAAAACCAATTAATAGTAAGTATTCTTCCTCTCTCTCTCTCTTTGTCTCTGCAGTTTGTAATGAGTGCTCAGTACTGGCCCTACAAAAGAGGAGAAGAGTTAGCCTTTGGCTCAGCAAGTGTGACACTACAGCTAACAAATCATCAAGAGGATTATATACACAGACAACTAAGAGTCACCTACACTCCTGTTAGTATATAACATACTCTCAGTTCATTTCTATGCTTTGATTGTTTTAATTTCCATTTTAAAAACTTTTGAATTTTACATTTACCTTGTACTCCTCAATTTTTTTCATTCTCATGATTCCATTCTCATTTATAGAGAGACACACCGCCAGAAACTAGAGTTGTCCATCACTTTAGTTTCACTAGCTGGCCGAGGAGTGGTGCACCTTCAAATGGATCAGGCATGATTGATCTCATTGATCAAGTGCAAAAGAGGCAACAGCAAACTGGGAACAAGCCAATACTAGTACACTGCAGGTTAGTAATGTCAAATATAGTTTATCTTACATGTAAAGTTTAGTGTGTCTGTATAAGTAATGTAATACCTGAGGACTGAGATATCTGCTTGAGGTGAAGCTGAGGGCAGATGTCAAGGGACTCAGGTATTACATCACTGATACTCACCTCCAGACACACTGGTGTAAAACTTTAAATTATAGTATTATGCATTACATCAAGAGTAGATAATTAGTTAGAGCTACTCTTGATTACATTGATTTAGCACAACTACAGTGTGCAATAACTGCAATTCAATGAAGTTTAATTTGCAAAATTTAAACATGTGTCTTAACTCTCCTTCTCTCATTCCTTTAGTGCTGGTATTGGAAGGACAGGTGCTTTCTGTGCATTGAGTATAGCCATTGAGAGAGTGAAAGTTGAACACATTGTGAACATTTACAACATTGTCAAACACTTGAGGACACAAAGGGCCCATATGGTCCAAAATCTAGTAAGTACAGCAGTGCATCACATGATCATGATATTATTATTTTTACACAATTTTTTTATTTTAAAATTATTATTAATCTTTTTAGGATCAGTATGTCTTTATTTATCGTGCTATACTGGATTACGCAGAATCACTTAATAGCTATGCTAATTTTAATAGTCAGGCAACAACTCTAACGGTTATATAACTATTAATTTATTAACTGTAATTTCAATAATAATTAATATAACACATACAAACACAGCGCTACTACATAATTTTTGTATATATAAATAGAATTTTAATAGCTAATTATGATTGTGTCACACCACGTTACTATTTTTAGCACCTTAGTTTTTGTTAACAACTATGATTTTTATTAATAATAATAATAATCAATGAAAAAATGGCAAATAATAATAATAATAAATTAATAATAATAATAATAATGAAACAATCATCTAGTTCTTTTTTACACCATGTGAGCCAACAGGCTCGTTGGGTTTTCAAGATATTTCCGCCACAAATTTGAAAAATTCGCCACCTCCGCCCCCTCAATGACCCTGTGGTCGGCCGACCAGCTAACATACATCACGTGACTTTTAACAACGTCTCCTTTATCGTTAAATTTAGGAACTGCCTAAGAACAGCGCAGTAAGTCATGTGAGAGTCACATGAGACTATCACTTACTTGTATTTTACCAAAAGCTCCTATGCAAACTTCAGGCGGTAGGATGAGTGGGCGGGCATAAGTACCGCCCACCTAATTAACGAGATTATTATTATATTAAATTATTGGAAGCGAGTGCTTGGTTCTTACAGCTCCGATGTTTGAGACGGAGAAGGTTCCTCCCATGATGTCTGCAGGTGCTAGAGAACCTTTGATACTCAGTTCTTGGAGCCGATGTAACTCAACGGCAATATCAATGAGGGATCGGTTCTACAGTAATTTAAAATTAAAATTTAATTAATTAAATTTGCTCAAATTTCAACATAGGCACATGTACATGTATATGTGAACGTACAGTATCAGAAAATATTATAAAAATGGTGAATTCTCTACTTTTCAATTTTTGCAAAATTTGGCCCGACACCCTGTACTATAGTACAGGGACTTTGGCCCAATTTCGGAGTGACTTTAAACATTTGTAAAAAGTCTAATTTTGATCGGAATCAGATCAAACTTTCTACACAACATAAGAACATGTATAGGTATTTGAAAATGTAATAAAAATCAAGAATTCTCTACTTTTCATTTTTGGCAAAATTTGGCCCGACACCCTGTACTATAGTACAGGGACTTTGGCCCAATTTTGGAGCAACTTAAAAAAAATTCAAAAAAAATCCAACTTCGATCAGAATGAGCTCAAACTTACTACGCAACATGCATATAATATAATATTAATATAATACACATGACATGGAGAGCTATGAGTTATATAAGTTATATACCTGTACACACTTTACATTTGGTACCACTAGTCCTTGGGGTGTGTCTACAGCCATACCAATATTATGATCAGCTCTATATGTGATGCTACGACACTCTGGATCAACATGAGCATTTAATATTGGATAATCCTTCAGCGCCATCGACAAGGCTTTAATCAGAAACGGCATAAACGTAATCTTGATATCTTTATCCTTGACAAGATCTTTGATTTCATTTCTGAGTTGCATCACTTCGTCCATTAGCACTTCATCGCAATAACCAAATTGAGGTATCTACAAATTATATATTTTAGAATATTTATAATTTAAAGTGGCAGCTGCTACCTGTCCGGATGCTGTCATTGTTTGTACCATTATCATTTTAAATCCTTTAATTGGCTCTACCCTATCAAGGGGCATGGCTGGGGGAGGGGCTGGAAGACTAACAGAACTCTTGACAGCAGGGGCAGCTAAAATTTGTAAAAATAATTATCGATTTGGTCAAAATTATTTTTCACCTGTTTTTGAATCGATATATTTCAAAATATCTTCCTTTAAGATGCGGCCACCGTCTCCCGTCCCTTTAATTAGAAAAAGGTCAATGTTATTCTCAGCCGCTATCCTCCTCACAGTGGGTGTGGCTAATACTTTGCCACTCCCACTTTTAGCCGGAGGCGATGACAATGATTCTACCTCCTTCTTTGACGTGGGAACTGCTGATTCTAAACAAAAGAAAAGGTGCCCCAATAAATTATTATTATTATTATTATTATTATTATTACTATTATTATTATTATTATTATTATTATTATTATTATTATTATTATTATTATTATTATTATTATTATTATTATTATTGTTATTATTATTTGCATACCTTGAATGCTACTGCTGCTACTTTGCTCTTCTTCTTCTCCTGATATTTCAATGGTGACTAATGGCTCATCTTTCTTAGCAATGTCATCAACTTCATACATTAGTTCCTTAATGACACCATCATGAGGACAATAAATAGTAGCAGCTGACTAAAAGAGGGGGAGAGAGAGAGAGAGGCAAAGAAGAAGTTGCACTTTTTGTTCATTCATTATTGTGTATACTTTGTCACTTTGAACTTCACAAATCGGATCACCCATCGCAACAGTGTCGTTCGGTTTAACTAACCTATAAGGATAACGCATTGACAGTTATTATAAAAGCTGTAATATTTTGAGCTTGTGCAAACTGGCCGGATTTATATCAGCTGTAATATTACGATAAGTAGTAGATTATAACGTAAATCAAAGGGTAACTGTGTAATCTGGAGAGTAATGTACATACATGTACATACCATTCCTTTACTACAACAGTCATTATTGCCTCTCCTACGTCAGGTAGATTAAAAGTCACAATCTTCCCATTATCTGATATAAAACAAGAATTAATTTCAATATTTTTTTGGATTTTTTTCTTACAATTTCTTGATGAATGAATTCTCCTTTTCTGCCATATATCACCTACAGAGGAGATTGATCTAGAGCTGAAGATCAAAGACCTCTGTATTGCATGATCCCCTGCAACAGAAACCCGTCTGACCAGTTTGACAGCTCCTCTGGTTCTCAATAAAGCACGAAGCATTGTTGCTTCTATAAAGCCCTGCCCATTAATTTGAGAAAATGGCGTTTCTTGGCGGAAAAACCGATGTTAAAGGTACTGCAAATACTTGGAAATGACATCTTTATTATTGCTTGTGCAGGTCTTCTTAACAGACTGACTAACAAGAAGGAGCAGTCACGTGGAGCCTGTTCTAAATGTGGCTATTGTAAGCATTTAAAATTACTATTAAATATGACATTTTAATCATTTTTATGATACTATACTTATTGTAATAATTATGTGTACTTTTTGCATCTATAATATACTACTAGTCAGCTGACTAGTAGTAGCGTAGTAGCGTAGCTCAATAAATTAGAGAAAATTTTAACTTCCTGTTATTGTTAACACCAGCACAATGTGTAAACAAGCAACTTGTAATTAACTTGTAATTTTGACAAGACATTGTTAAAATTGCGTTGGAATGTTGTGGAAATAAAGCTGTAAATTCCACATGAATTAGCTTAAATACAAGCTTAAACATATTCTTTTATATTCCATTATTGTTGCTCTTCCTAATTAACTCTTTCTCTCGTTCTTCCTTGCAGCTGGTCATTTGACTTTTGAGTGCCGAAACTTCCAAAGGGTAGACCCCAACAAGGAACTCCTTCTGGACGTGAGTAGTACCTCAAGCGAGGAGGAGGAGGAGAAAGAAGTAGTGAGTGTTTCGTCAACTTCTTCCATTGATAGCAGCGAAGAAGAGAGAAAGAGACAGAAGAAGAGGAGGAGGGAGAGGAGAGAGAAGGAGTTGAGGCGATACAGTGACAGCAGTGATGAGGAGGAGACGAGGGAGAGAAGGAAAAGAAAGGACCGTGGCAGAGGAGCAGAAGATGACAGTAATAATTAATTATACTTATAATAATAATAATAATAATAATAATAATAATAATAATAATCATATTGTATTGCTGGAAACTTTTGAAGGGCCTAAATTTTTGCTGTTGTAAATGTCTAATTCAGTTGTATGAATTTTGTAGAAGATAAATCCGCAACAAAGTTTTGCTACATTTGCACAAGTTTAGTCAATAGCTGCATAAACTGTGTGATGCTTTGGGAAGAGGTATAGCAGAAACCAAAAAGCATTTAATGTTATTATTACCATGCAACTGTACCTCAACAGTACACAATGTATTGTTATTATTTATTTGGTACTGTTTTTGTTTTAGAAGAGAGAGGAAAACGTGATGACAGAAGGAGAAGAAGAGAATCTTATTCATCAAGTGAAGAAGATGAAGGGAGAAGACACAAGTCAAGATCGCCATTACACAAACGAGAAGCTGCAAAGAATAAAAAGCATAAGAGGTATTGAAAAAAATTGTATGGATGAATGACTGTATTTATGATAATCTTCAGGGAGAAAGAGAAATCCAAATCTTCTCACAAACACAAGAAAAGAAAGCATAGACATTGACTTGTTGCATAAACATTTTTAATAAACTTATTGAATGCTGTGCATGCAATAGATAATAAAATAAGACACGTTATTAGACTGTACTTTGCCTTAATGATGATCTAATTTTTATTAATTTTGATTATTACTAAACTTGACTTCTAATTGGTGATATGTACAGATAATATGATACATTGATTGCACCTACGTCCTCATTATATATTGACTGAATGAAGAATAATTAGTTGTCAGTTGCAATAAACAAGAGCATAATATAGTACTGTCACATTCACTTATATTTTCATTGTTATCTTTTAATAAAACAAGAATTTAAAATCAACAATGATGTTTTGAATGCAAAACTGTTGTTAGTAGGATACTGCATGTACTTGATGCATAAAATCAACAGCAAAACAGAAGTTTAGTTTTATATAAAATATTTAAAATAAAAATAGGACAATACATGATGCCTATAATGACTGATACACACTTCTCTATATATACAGTGCATATGTATTTTCACACACTATAATGAACAATTCTTATTTACCGTAGTAATAATACTGATAATATGAAGGAGTTGAATAACGATAATAGTTGTAGCTGTAATAGGAGGAGGATGAACTTGAAGCAGCAATCGAAGCCGGAAAAATGATGATCCAGAGAAAAAAGAACACGATGGCTGAAATTATTGCAACAATGTTTAAAGCAAGTGATATTCTACCAAATGCTTTAGCTTTTTTAAGACTCCCACTATCATCCATTTTCTTAGCCTATTGCAAAATTTTACATCATAAATATAATGGGAATTACTGTAGTCGATGCATACCATTATAGAGAAAATCATTGCAAGGATTGTGCAAGGTAGTATGAACATTCCACAGCAGCAAAAGCAAAAGCAGCAAAAAGTATTCAGCACAGATGACAATCCAAAATAGTGGTCCTGGTTCTTATTCATCACTTTGACCAATGGTTGTGTAAAGATTACTGCTTTCTCCTAAAACAAAATTAAAGTATCACAGCAAAATTCACTTACTTGAGTTAATGAAAATAGAGGTCCCTTTTGTATTGGTGGTGGCTCTTGGATTTTTTCATCTGATTCTAGGTCCTCCTCCTTTTGCATATCATCATGGTCAGAAGCTCCCTCGGTGGAAGGTACTTCTTTGGTTGCTTCAAATTGTTTGTCAAAGCCAGGTTGATCATAAGGAGGCTCTGCAGTTGCATAAGCATACATGGAATTGACAGGTATACCAGTATCCATATTAGGCAATTATGACTACTGTTCTGCTTTATTCAATTGACTTATTGCACTTACTGCATGCAGCTAAGCTTATATACTAGCAGGAAGGCGTGTATGTGATTCAACACGTTATTGCCAATTTGTATAGTAGTGTATAGAATAGTAGTAACAGTTTTCATAACTGTATAGCAATATCTAATATAGAGATTTCTAGCTGTAGACAAATTAATTAAAAAAGAAACAAAGAGAGCATAACTAAAACAAACAAAAGGGAAGATAATAACTAGTATTTATAATAATTATTATTTTGTTTATAACCGTCGTTTATTACTGCCATAATAGTATGATGATAATTATTATAGTACAAAAAAAAGGCAAATAAAACAGCTATAATTGCCGCTATAAAAATGCCTACAATGAGTTTGAATGAATCATAATCATCCACCAATTTGCTATACCAACGTAGTAGGTCATCATGATCCTTACTCAAAACTTTGAGGTCACGTTCCAAATCCCTGCACCTCCTATTTATACGTTCTTCCATCTCATCTTTCAACTTAGCATTTTCCACCTTCAAATTATAAATTTTTTCATTCAAGCTATCATAAAGAGCACTAATATCTATCTTACGTATATTCATATCAAACTTCAACTGGTTTACATCACGAAAAAGCTCATTTGTATCAAAGCGAAGATCATTTGTATCAAGGCGAAGCTTATTTGTATGAAGGTGAAGCTCATCTGTATCATCCCTCAGCTTTCGGTATGCCTGAGACAGAGCTTCGTGATGAGAATCAGAGTAATGCTCCTTTGCATCTTTTCTTAAAGGCCATTCCTTACAACCTAACCAGCTAAACGCACATTCAACCCTTTGCATCGGACACTCATCTTTTACATGCTGGTTGAGTTCGGAGCGCCTCACATTTTCATCAGAGCAATGAGAACAACCGACTGGATAATTCTTGCAAACTCGATAATGAGACTTTGTTATGGCTTTATATGCATCCTTTGCTCCACAGTGCTGGCATGAATAAGGCCTAAGCATGCAACGATTTTCTAAGTGGTCAGTCAGGTCGACACGTAAAATATCCTTTTGACTACATTTATACTTGCATTCCACTAAATCATAAGGACACGTTGTAGATAAATGATCTCTAAAATCCCTTAATTTTCCACTCCAGTCACATTGAGCCTCTTGTGTTTGATTCTTTTTCATACAGTACACAGCTTTGGAATAAACTATGCGCTCAAAATTCTTGTCAGGGAAGGTATCGCTGCAGTCTCCCCTACAGATAGGGCAACTACGTACCCTTGTATAACAATCAATTTCGACTCCAGAAATGCATGCTTTACAAAAATGTCGTCCACAGCAAAGGGACTGCAGGGGGTCGTCCATGATGACATGTAGACATATCGGGCATTCAATGTTGAAGTCAGTGATTTCTTTCTCAAACTGGAAATCTTCCCTAGACACTGCTTTACTAGGTCTTGGCCTTTGTAATATACGAATTTGTCTGTTCATTCTATTCATAAAACAACGAGGTGCTTCTTTATGGCGCCATTGCATGTACACCAGCCACACCTTGTAATGGGCGTGGTGTTAATTATGTTGATTAATTCATAGATATTAAAGTATACAACTCTAATATCTATGATTAATTAATCTATGTCTATAGCTGGAAAAGTTTGCGGGAATTATTTTTGCGATTTTGTACCCATTATAGCTAATTTTAATGTTTGTGGAATTTAATTTTGCTGGTGTAGGCGTGTACTGTTGATACACCCATTGCTTATAATGCTTTGCGGAATTAAATTGTGCGTTTTTTTATGATGAACAGCAAACACCAAAATTATATTCCAGCAAATATCTCCAGCTATACGGTATTACACATCTATGTATTTTTGTGCATTTATAGTTCTTTCAGTAATAAAGCAGCTCCTCCAGTGTTGCTAGTTCTTATTTGATCAATAACTGATGATCGAAGCAACTCCTTTAACTTCTCCTGACTCAGTCCCTTTGCTAGCTTGAGAATGAGACAACAAATCTATGTACATATACATTGATAATAGTACATAATGATACCTTGATAATACAAAGCAACCTCTGTTAATGTTGGTCCAAGTATTTATAAACTCTGTTGGTATTAATTGTATTATCAAGTCACTGAACATAATATGAAAAACGTAGTTCATTTCATACTATTGTAACAAAAACTATAATCATTAATAATATACTAAACTTAATACATGATGCATGTGACATAAATTCTACAGTCTCTACTCATAAAGTAGATTCATAAATAATTTGTTAAAGCGAAGATTGGTATCATAAATAAGAAGCAACAAATAAATAATTTAAAAACAACAATGATGTTTTGAATGCAGAACTGTTGTTAGAAGTTTAGTTTTATATAATTATTTAAAATAAAAATAGGACAATGCATGATGCCTATAATGACTGATACACACTTCTCTATACAGTGCATATGTATCTTCACACACTATGATGAACAATTCTTATTTACCGTAGTAATAATACCGATAATATGAAGGAGTTGAAGTAGTGCTTAAATAACGATAATAGTTGTAGCTGTAATAGGAGGAGGATGAACTTGAAGCAGCAATCGAAGCCGGAAAAATGATGATCCAGAGAAAAAAGAACACAATGGCTGAAATTATTGCAACAATGTTTAAAGCAAGTGATATTCTACCAAATGCTTTAGCTTTTTTAAGACTCCCACTATCATCCATTTTCTTAGCCTATTGTATAGATTTTGATGATAAATATAATGAAAAGTACTGTAGTTGATGCATACCATTATGGAGAAAACCATTGCAAGGATTGTACAAGGTAGTATGAACATTCCACAGCAGCAAAAGCAAAAGCAGCAAAAAGTATTCAGCACAGATGACAATCCAAAATAGTGGTCCTGGTTCTTATTCATCACTTTGACCAATGGTTGTGTAAAGATTACTGCTTTCTCCTAAAACAAAATTAAAGTATCGCAGCAAAATTCACTTACTTGAGTTAATGAAAATAGAGGTCCCTTTTGTATTGGTGGTGGCTCTTGGATTTTTTCATCTGATTCTAGGTCCTCCTCCTTTTGCATATCATCATGGTCAGAAGCTCCCTCGGTGGAAGGTACTTCTTTGGTTGCTTCAAATTGTTTGTCAAAGCCAGGTTGATCATAAGGAGGCTCTGCAGTTGCATAAGCATACATGGAATTGACAGGTATACCAGTATCCATATTAGTCAATGAATACTGTTTCAGTTGTTTTTTATTCAACTAGAGCTAGATAGTGCAGATTGACTTATATACTTAGACTAGTAGGTGTGTCATGCAAAAATGCATCATAGGCGGAATAATTATGGTGAGAGAAAAAACAAGGAGAGAGAAAAAGGAGATGTGTGTCTATACAAACTAAACTAGACAGTAATTACATACATAATACTAGCAATAAAAAGTCCAACTATAATAATAATAAAATTTAATGATAATAATTCGTAATGCATATAGCCACAGCAAGTACAGCTACAATAACTACTATGATAATTATCTTTAAGTTGTCATGTCTATTCTTCAACTCTTCATGTTCCCATTTTAAAGTTTGAAGTTCATTTTCCAAATAGTTAAACCTCATATCGGCAGCAAGTCTACTTTCATGTGACCTGTGCCTATTCAAGCATGAAGTCAAGTGATTATTAGCCATACGCAAATTAGTTGCATCAGAACAAAGCTTTTGATATGCTGCCTCAAAAAGTGTAGCATGTTTGGTATCAGAGTAATGCTTCTCTACGTCTTTCCTTAAGGGTCTTTCTTCACAACCTAACCAACTGAAAGGACACTTAACTGGATGCATTGGACAATGGTTCTCTAGATGGTCCTTCAGGTCAATGCGTAAAAGAGTATCCTTTAGATCACAATGGGAGCATTGCACTATAACATAATCACACGATTTTAAATGATGTGTTAAAGATCCTAATTCTCCTTTCCAGCCACATTCAGCCCCTTGAGGCTTCTTTTTCATGCACTGCATCTTTTGAGAATAAACTATACGTCTGAACCTTCTGTCTGCTGTATAGTTCATGTATTTTTTCCTACACATAGGGCAGTCTCCTGTGATTCTAGAAATGCAGGCTCTACAGAAATTCTTTTTACAGCAGCTTGTCTTACATGGCTTATCCATAATAACCATCAGACATATTGGACATTCAATATTGAAGGCACTGATATTTTTTTCAGACCCTATGAACTTGAAATCATCTTTGGATACCTCTATTTTCTCAGGGGACGCTGTTGCTGTGCTCATAGTGATCTTGTATCTACCAGCGAGCCACACCTTGTATTAGGCGTGGCATCATACACTAGATCTATAATGAATAATGTTAATAGTGAGAGTTTACTATATCAATGTGGATGCCATTGAGTGTGTAAATAGCAACTATTTATTAATGTGTCAATTTTGCACTCCCTCTCTTTTTGAAATGTGAGCAGTTTAACAAACAATGCCTTCAAGCAACATAAACAGAAACGTGCTGTTTAGCCAATATTTAGAATAAGAGAAAATAAGTGAATTTTCATGTGGATTTTAACTTGATAAAAATAGTATCTTCTCCTTAGACCAGTAAAACAACAAGTATTAAAATAACTACTATAATACTAATTATCTTGAAGTGTTTCAGTAATTTGTCATGACTATTCTTTAGCTCGTCATGTTTCTTTTTCAACACATCAAGTTCATTTCCCAACCAATAGCACCTCATATTAAAATATGCATTATTCTTCTCCAAATTATCAAGGAAGAAATTGAACTGCTTATTAGCCATAAGAAGCCTTCGATATGCTACCTCAAAATGTTCAGCATGTTTAGTATCAGAATAATGCTTCTCTACATCTTTCCTTAAAGGCCATTCATCACAACCTAACCAACTAAAAGGACACTCAACTGGTTGCATCGGACAATGGTTTTCTAAATGGTCGTCCAGGTCAATGCGTAAAATATCCTTTTGATCACATTCTTGGAGGCATTGGACTATAACGTAAGGACAAGATGTAGAGAAATGGTCTTTTAAAAACCTTAACTCTCCTTTCCAGCCACATCCAGTCACTCCTTTCCTCTTTTTCATGCACTGAACCGTTTTAGAATAAACTATACGTTTGAATTTTTTGTCTGTGTAGGTCTGGCATTCTCCTCTACAAAGAGGGCAACTTCCTGTAACTTTAGAAATGCAGGCTTTGCAGAAATGTCTTCCACAACAACTGGTCTTTCGGGGCTCACTAATAATAATGTTCAGACATATTGGGCAATCAATATTCAAGTGACTGAACTCTTCCTCAAATTTGAAATCATCTCTAGACATTTTTAAAGGAGCTACTATCGGAGCAGGAGCTAATGTTACAAATGTCCTGCCTCTGAGATGGTCTCCATGAGGACATACTAATCTATAATTACTACTCATCATTTATAATAATGAATCTTCCTTTCTTTATCTGAGTATTGCAGTTTAATAGCCACACCTTGCATTGGTTGGGTGTGGAATAACATTGTCATAATTTTGATAGGCTATATCCTATCTTCATAATTTTATATCTATGCTAAGATTATAGTTCTTTCAGTAATACACTAGCTCCTTCAGTATTGCTAGTTCTTAGTTGATCAATAACTGATGATTGAAGCAACTCCTTTAACTTCTCCTGATTCTCTTTGCTAGCTTCAGACAACAAACTACAAAAACAAAATACATACGTCACATACATTAATAATAGTAGTGTAGTATTATGGTCTCATAAATGATAATAAGAATACTTTAATGTTTCTACATGTAGTAGGGGCATATTGAACCCATTCAAAAATTGGATGAGCGCTCTACTCTGTTCTCAGTTCAGATCCACATCACACCCAAGTCTCATTTTATACTCAGTTATTTGTAAAAGGTCTCATGGGTTGGACAAAATGTGGGTAACACTCATGTACTTGTGTAACTGTACTTATACCTTGATAGAACAAAGCAGCCTCTATTAATGGTAGCCCAAGTACTTATATAATCTGAAGGTACTGATTGTATTATCAAGTCACTGAATAATGGAGTAGAGTCTAATGAAGGAGAGAGAGAGAAGGAAGGGGAGAGAGATGTGTAATATATAATAACAAGAGTAGATGATGTTTTGATTATAATAATCAAGTCTTAATTCTTGATTCTACCTTCTCTATTAATAGCAATCAATTTCTTTAACACCCAGTGACCACACGGATCACCAATGAGATGACACTGATTTGAATCAGCCACCAAATCAGTGATCATTTGATCAGAATCATTGATCCCATGATCCGTATCAAGTGGCCGTGTTAATCCCTCGTTGATCAGTGTAGTATATATAGGCGTCACGTCTCCAACAGCTGATCTCACAGTTTCTATTACAAGTGGAGCAAGAGGTTTTTCACACGCCCACTCAACCACATTCTCCGAAATTAATTTAATGAGAGGTGGAGATATAGCAGCTCTTAACTCCGCCCACCTGATGTCTTGTGGCTTCTTACTAAATATAAAATTTTAAAATATAATATTATTCTAAGTTTTAAAATTTCCACCTGTGTTGATTGCTATCGCCAGGTGTCAGTAATTGGAGGAACTGGTGGGAGAAATGTTGGGGGGAGCGAGGGTTGAGGAGATAGAGGAGAACACGACGGCCATGTTTGTCTTGACAGATCTCTTCAAGAGAAGCTATGATCTCCTGAAAAGAAAAGAGAGAGAGAGAGGGGAGAAATCAGAAATGACAGTATTTTTACTCAGTTTTCTTACAGTTAAGATTGTCTTGGATACTAGAACAGTATCATCGACACAGTCAAATATTCCAAGCAAAACAAGATGGCCATGCTCTTCCTGACAAAAAGATAATACTATTAATAATTTCTTTAATCTTACTTTGCAAATCTTAACAATGTAGCTCTTCAATGATTTCACAAAAACTTTCCTGTCCTAAATTTCAAACGACGTAAACAGCTGGAGATATAAATAGTACAGGTACTTTAGCTGTTCCTTTCCAGACACATTGAAGATTGACCTTTGCTCCTTCTCGAGTGTGTAACATCTCTACAGCAACCTCTCTCAGTGACTCCATGATATCCTAAAAGAAAACAGAATATTATGAACATATACTTTATTTCTTACAGCAATGGATGAAGGATCAGCATGTGTTATAAATTCAAGAAATGCCTGATGAATGATATTATGTCTCACCAAACTCCTAAATAAAAAACATTTAATTAAGAAGATCTTTTAGAATTTAAGTGCTTAGATTTCAGGACATTAAAATATAAATCATTCCCTTTTTCTTCTCACTTATCAAGTAATGGAGTCAAAGCCGCCTTCATGTGCTCAAGCAGTTTTGTCTTCTCTTCAGGATTAGCAGCAAGAATGGCCGACAGAGACCGACCACCATTATCTTTAAAGACAGCAAATTGAGGACCATAGAACTCTTGTACAAGCAGGGATCTCTCGGAAGCATTGGCGTAATCATTGTAAGCGAGTTCTACGAGTTCAACGGCTTCTTTGTGTCTCACGAGAGACTGTACGTGATTATAATAACATTTTATTAACTGACTTCTCTGAACTGGAGAGCTAATGAGGGTTGATGATGATAATAATAATGATAATGATGATGAAGAAAAAAAATTCTTTTTTCATTACCTGTATCTGAATAAAGCTTTGATGACAAATTTTGCATATCTTAATTTTGATAGCTCAACCACATGGCCTGCAGAGAATAAAGATAAATCATAAAAGGAAATAAGTATCGGGCTTGGACTATAGCCCAATTTTTTTTGGCTGTGAAGTCTCTCCCAATTTTTATTAAATTTTCTGATACATATTGATGTCCTTATGCTATGTAGCAAGTTTGAGCTGGTTCCAACTTCAATTTTTAAAGTTATGACCATTTTAAAGAAATTGCCAAATTTTTGAAAAATACCCAAGGCTATTATAGCCCATGGTTTTTTTCAAAAAATGGATCCAAAATCACCCCCAATTTTTATTACATTTTCTGATACATATTGATGTACTTATGCTATGTAGAAAGTTTGAGCTGATTCCGACTTCAATTTCTTGAGTTATGACCATTTTTAAGAACGAGCCAATTTTTGAAAAATACCCAAGGCTATAGCCCATGGTTTTTCCAAAAATTAGCTCCGAAATCATTCCCAATTTTTATTACATTTTCTGATACATATTGATGTCCTTATCCTACATGTATGTAGAAAGTTTGAGCTAAACCCGACTTGAATTTCTTGAGTTATGACGATTTTAAGAACGAGCCAATTTTTGAAAAATACCCAAGGCTATAGCCCATGGTTTTTCCAAAAATTAGCTCCAAAATCATCCCCAATTTTTATTACATTTTCTGATACATATTGATGTCCTTATCCTATGTAGAAAGTTTGAGCTAAATCCGACTTAAATTTCTTGAGTTATGACCATTTTAAGAATGAGCCAATTTTTGAAAAATACCCAAGGCTATAGCCCATGGTTTTTCCAAAAATTAGCTCTGAAATCATCCCCAATTTTTATTACATTTTCTGATACATATTGATGTCCTTATGCACTCACTCAACAAAGACCTGCGTTTACCTTTTAATTTATCATAAACTTTGTTTCTCATTTCTTGACTTCCAAATTTCAAAATACACTGAATAATCCTAGCAGTATCATGCTTCAACGATAACTATTAATAATCATTAATAGTTAATCATTAACTATGATGTCATATTACCTCATACACATTACCACTGATCAGACCCATCATATCATTAATAGATTTATCCCTTTCCTCCTTTTTCATGTCGTGCCTGTATAACAATTAATAACAAATTGACCACACCCACATAATTAGTAATAAACCACGCCCACCTCCTAACATGCTCCCATATTTGTTTTGCTTTGTTGATTCGTTCAAGTGAATCTGCTGGCAGTTTTCGCTGACGTCTGACAGAGAGTTTCTTCTTATCAAGTTCCTTCCTTGTCAAATTGGTTTTACCAGCCGTCACTAAAAAAAAACAGAAAAAAGACTTAACAAATAAATGAATAAATAAAAATACTTTTTGACTTTTTATTTGCTACAGAAAACTTGTCATTGTCTTGAAGCTTTCGCTTTTCGTTCCTCTCTTTGCCAGATGTCACAGGCTCCTTGTTCTTCTGTAGCTCTTTCTTTTTCTTATCTCTTTTTGTCATATTCTTTTTCACACTTTTCTTCCCTCCACCTGGGTGCTTCTTGCTACCACTCGCTTTCTTAAATTTTGATTTTCCCTTGACTCCTTTAGAGCCTCCAACGACTCTACAAGAAAAAAAAGACTCAAAAAGAGAGAAAAAAACTTAAAACTGACTTTGCCTTAGCCATTTTTTGCAGAGCAACACACCACGTGGGTAAAAAGTTAATAACCTAACCTAATAAGTATACACACCCACTCAATTAATTAATTAATTAATTATCACTATCAGGGTTCTTGTATTAAGATGCCTCTTTTCTTTCCCCTCTACTTCTGGCGTCTATACAAATGGCTCCTCCGTTTATTAACGAGGAAATGTGAGCTCCTACGTATCTGTGAGGGGACGGCAGACCTTGCCAGTAGGACCTTTGCTGTTGGTAAGAGAGAGCAAACAGAGAGAGGGTGGAGTTATATTAATTCTTTTATTATTATTATAGCTAGGTCATTGAAGAATTCAAAGCACAAGGTATAATACATTATTATTTTATTTGCTCGAAACTTTTGAGGATCTAAACTTTCACGATTGTGATAACAGTTTAACGAAAACTCTTTTGAATGACTAACTTTTGCAAGGTTATTCAACTTAGTTTTGTTCTTTTTTTAAAGGAGTTGCAATCCATTGCTTGGGTGACTCCAGCTGGCCAAGACGTCATTGATCCCGACGATGCTCTGAATCTCATTATAAAAACTAAAAAAATATCAACAGAGAAGCATCCAAAGTAAAAATAAATACAATTAAAACATTAATTATTATTAATTTTAAAATTTTTTTATAGTTTTGTGTCAAGTATCAAGCCGTGTTTATTGCCAATTATTGCACTCTCAGCGTTAAAAGGAGACATTGAGAAGATGAAATTCGAATCCTATTTGTCTGAAAATGACGAACATGAACAGCAGCTGACAAAAGCAAGAACACTTCATGATGGATATTGTTACGAACACTCTCTCCATCCCTCTCTCTTCTCTTTTTTAGCTTTGGTCTTTGCTAGTCCCCCAAACTGAGCTGAAGGCTCGTTTTGGGACCCACTGGGGTACTATAGGGTTTCAAGGTAAAGACCCTGCGACTGATTTCCGTGGCATGGGAATGCTAGGACTCTATTGCTTAGTGTGAGTAATGTGGAAGATAGAGGGGGTGTGGCTAATTAATTATTCATTAGTTATTTCGCCGAGATGCACTCAGGGAAGGCAAGACAAGTGCTTGGATTTTCACAGCATCCTACGAAAGGGTTAAAAATTAATAGTTTTATTATAATTTTATTGGTTTTAAACTCTGCCTCTTTTCTTTCCAAACTCCGTCCCCATTTTCTCTAGGTATCCATTGGCCATTACCAGTATCAATATAACACAGATTGTCTATTCGTTACTACTTAATAGTCATCTTGACTATTACTTATATTTAAAGTCAAGAGGGAACGTACCGACCATTAATGATTTCATGGAAGCACACTGTAAGACAGCTGGTACTAATAGTTCATAAGCTATAGATTAATATTGACCAAAAATGTAACCATATCATTTTGATATGTGTTAAAAGTACAGTTTAGTTTACCCATGTATCCTCAATTTTTTCCTTGCCCTTCTTTAGTTTCTCTCTCTTCTCTCCTTCGCTACTTTCTTATAAACCTTTTGTTGATCTGTCTCTTTCTCTCACTCTCCCTCCCTCTCTCTCTCTCTCCCTCTTTCTCTCACCCCTCTCTTTCTGAAGGTTATGTCATGTACAGTTTCAACCAGTTCTGGTTGGACTCTAATCCCGAGAATATAATGGCATTCTCGAGGGTAAGAGACCGTTACTTGTCGGAGCTTAAACGTCGTCTCGAAGAACGCCCACTCACAATTGAGCTATCACTAGAAGACGGATCTTCTTAATAATTTGAAAAATATAATTAATTATAGAATAATTATTATTATTATTGTTAGTGACTTTCAAAAATAATAGGTGAACAATAATTAATAATACTTGTTATTATCAGAATTTAGCATTAGTATTGTCATTAATGTTATCATTATTATTATATTACAGCCCATTTTCATTTAAAATTATCAATTTCACATAAATTTAATTTTTTTCCATAATATTATTTCTCATGTGATCCACCTCGATTTCTCCCTCCTCCTGTTTTCGGTGATTTTGCCATCATTGGCATCTCCCCCATCATCCTCAGCCACAACGACCCGCAAAGGATATTAACCACGGCTGATATGAGGCGATTCTCCTCCTCAACATAAGCCGAAATATCTCGCTGGCCTTGAGAAACCATGCTCACTTTTGGGTTCCTGTAAACGCATGAAAACCCTTGCTCTATGCCGGTATATATGGAGCCTTCTGTAGGAGGGTCCTCATCTTCTAGTAATAGTAATAGGAACATGTCCTGCCAGTCTTCATTGATGATTACCTACAGAAAATGTAACAGTTATAATAGTACAAGTAGATAAAAAACATTAAAATGGAAAAGTAGTAGGATTGAATTGGAAAAAAAGTAAAGAAACAAGAGGGTACTTGCAAATTGGTGCTACTATTATTAGAACAATAATGGTGGTAAGAAATCCTACACCATTGCATGAAGAAACAGAAGAATATTACCCAAAAGCATTGTAATTACTCACACAAGCTACTACATGATGCTGTATGAAGCCATGTCTTTCATGCAGTGGTGTAGGATTTCTTATCACACCAGTTTGCAAGTATCCTCTTATTTCTTTACTTTTTTTCCACTCACACTGTTAGTGTCACGCTTGCCATCAAAAATTTTACTCAAAACGTCAAATAAAGAGTCTTAGAAAGCTTTCAGAGTGTCATGAAGTCACAGCCTTACACTAGACAGACAGAAACTAAACATCTCATATGCTCCACAGTTACTCGTTGCTATGGTAACATCAATGAATATGATTAAATTAATTTAATGTGACCTGGACTATCTGGACATGGCTGTAGCTTCAGAACTAGGTAATTATAAAACAGAATACATGCATTCTTATAAAAACTATTACATAGGTAAAACTGATTTGGGCCTAGTTCTTAAAGTGCTCAAAGAAGCACAGTTTGGTGCAGCAAACTGGAAGGACCTAGGGCTTAATCTAAAAGTCTATATAAATACACTTGATATTATTGAAGGTACTAAAGGCAATGCTAAAGACTACTTGCAGAAGACTATACAAAAATGGCTTGAAAAGGAGGATGATGTCAAAAAAACAACATGGCTGATCCTAATAGATGCTGTCAAGGAAACTGGAGACAAAGCAGCTGCTGAAAGAATACCAGGTGTTGTTAGTAATAATTAATACATGTAAGTTTGAGGACTAAGACATTAAGAACAAAGACAAGTGAATCAAAAACAAGCTAATATATACTATTTGCAATAACTGTAGTTGCTCCCTCTTTATACTGTTAAATTAGGTATATATTTATATATATAATCTTTGTAAAAGCTAATTATTATAAAAAAGTTGAGTGTCAGATCCTGTGCTGCGCTTGAGAATAACCAAGTGACTGAAAAGTTCTTAAGGCCTTTCTACACTAGCACTTCTAATGCGCATTGAACTGGTTTGAAACTGGTTCCAGTCATTCTACACCTGATGCGCATTGACTTCAATGCACATTAAGCCAAACCACCTCCATATGTGGTTTGAATGCGCATTCAATAGATAACCAATGGCAGCTGGATCAGAAATACTATCAAAATATACATGATCTTGAAGATAGCGTGGAATCACCTGATGCGCATTCAATGTGAGCTGACTTCTGGAACTGGTTCAAGTGTAGAAAAGCCTTTAGAAACAAAAAGCATGAGTTAAACTACCAGCATTCCAGGTACTACTAAGACAGCATCAGCTCACTGTTTGTGCCACTGCAGTTGCAAGTACTATTAGATTTAATTTAGCACATCTCATATTAATTTTTGTAGCTTTACAGTACCATATAAAAATAGTCAGAATAATCTCCAGGAGCAGAATAACAATCTCAGTGAGTCAGCCATCAATGTGGTAGCCTGTGTGGATAATTACAATGCTTTTGGGTAATATTCTTCATGCAGTGGTGTAGGATTTGTTATCACACCAGTTTGCAAGTACCCTCTTGTTTCTTTACTTTTTTACAATCCAATTCTACTACTTTACTTTTCCATTTTAATGATTTTTTATTTACTTGTATAATACATATACATGTGTATACAGTATTATTGTGACAATGGTAATTGTAATTCATTATTTAAAGCTCATTCTTACTCCATATTTGACTCCATTGACTTTTGAAGTAAAATACTTGAACATACCATGGAACTTTTCCTCAAACAACCTAACAATGTATCAGAAAATGTAATAAAAATTGGGGGTGATTTTGGAGTTATTTTTTGGAAAAAACCATGGGCTATAGCCTTGAGTATTTTTTTTAATTTTGGGAATTTCTAAAATGGCCGTAATTTGAAAAATTGAAGTCGGAATCAGCTCAAACTTTCTACACAGCATAAGTACATCAATATGTATTAGAAAATGTAATAAAAATTGGAGGTAATTTCGGGGCCATTTTTTGGAAAAAAATCATGGGCTATAGCCTTGGGTATTTTTTTAAATTTTGGGATTTTCTTAAAATGGCTGTAACTTGAAAAATTGAAGTCGGAATCAGCTCAAACTTTCTAAACAGCATAAGTACATCAATATGTATTAGAAAATGTAATAAAAATTGGAGGTAATTTTGGGGCCATTTTTTGGAAAAAACCATGGGCTATGGCCTTGGGTATTTTTTTAAATTTTGGGATTTTCTTAAAATGGCTGTAACTTGAAAAATTGAAGTTGGAATCAGCTCAAACTTTCTACACAGCATAAGGGCATCAATATGTATCAGAAAATGTAACAAAAATTGGGGGTCATTGTTTAGTCATTTTTTGGAAAAAACCATGGGCTATAGCCTTGGGTATTTTTCAAAAATTGGGCATTTTTTAAAATGGGCATAACTCAAAAACTATTTGTTGGAATCAGCTCAAACTTTCCACATAGCAAAAGTACATCAATATGTATCAGAAAATGAATAATAAAATTGTATTACACTTACTGGAAGAGCCCCTTGTACCATTTTCTGGTTTGCTTCTGGAAATGAACTAATTGAGAATCAATGGATTCCAATCTACACGAAGTCACTAATTGCAATAGTTCCTGGAACTCCATAACTGATAATGCTTCCATCTGAAAAGAGAGAGGTAGGAGTTGCATTTTAATTTTAAATATTATTTTTTTTACTATTTTGTTTCCTCCTCCTCCATAAAGTAACCTCTTCCAAAGCTCATTTCGTCTCACGTGACTTTGAGCAGAATTAATAATATTAGTAAAGTGCCTCTGAAAAAGAAAATAATAACATTCGAATAAGTGAATTATTAAGTCCGTTACTATTAGAAAAATATTAAGTAAGTTACTATAAATAGATTATTAAAGTAGTCAGTTACTATTATTAAGGTAGTTACTATTATAGATTACCAAGCCCGTTACTATAAATAGATCATTAAATAATTTAAGTTACTATTAATAGATTATTAAGTCCATCACTATAAATAGATTATTAGGTACCTTAAGTCCACTCATCTCCTCTTCAATAATCTCTTGGTTGATGACTACCTCAGACACAGCACTGGGTGTGTTCAAACTCCCGTACCCTAACTTTCGTCTGTGATCTCTCACAGACGCGTTCAACTTGCTCTCTCTCTCCTTCTCCACCTCCAGCAATGTCTCCATTTTATGTCCTCCACTCCCCAGGGTAAAGCTAGTTGGGGACGTTATGTTACTATGATTGCTTAAAGGAGAAAGGACGGTTAGACGAGGGTACACCTCAACTTTATTCACAAGTATTAAATACACGCTTAGTGACAAGGATTTCTTGTTATGGGTGGAGATAGAATCTGATTGGCCGTTACTCAGTATGGCAAGGACAACTACATGATATTGTTCACGAGTGTCGTAAATCAGACGAGATATTTCGGGTGTGGTCACGTTCCCGATGTTTGACAGGTCGATCATTAGTGCTACCTCGTAGAGAGTGGTTGATGTGGGTGTGGCTGAATCAGAGCTGTTGGTTTTGGTGTGTAGTAACTCGAGAGTGTCTAGGCTATACTCCTTACAGTTTGATAGCAAGTGCTTCATTAGAGACTCCATCGTTACTGAGAGACTCATTAATAATGTCTCTAAAGAAAAAATAATAACAATAATGATCAACAACAACAACAACAACAACAACAACAACAATAATTATAATAGTATAAATTTTTTGATGCTGTGTTTAAGAAACTTTATTGCTATGAATATCAATATCAATTCTACATGCACTTAATTTTTGTGCTACTAATAAACACAGTGTGAATCCTACTCCATCAATCTTACCTTTACAGATCCTGTTCCTAATATAAAGTGGTGGGTTCTGGTAGTGTTTACAGAGCCGGTTCAAGAGGTGGTGTACGTTAAGTGTTCCGTCGATATTGATCCTTTTTTGAATGATGCTCAGTATCGTCCTTATATGGAAGTCATATGTGAAAGAGTGAACGTGAATAAAGTCTTTCATACGCCCACACTCTTGAGAGAAGCGGTCGGAAACCTAAAAGAGAGAGAGAGAATTTTAAAATAACGATTTGATCAGCTCAAATGCAACTATAGATGTACATGTAAAAATAAAGATTTATTAGGAAAAGGCACTATTACTATACTACATGATTCTATAATGGTAATTTTGTTGCTATTTAAATAAATACTAATTTTGTTACTTGTTATTGATCACTTCTCCATTTTTATTAATTAAATTCGTTAATTACCTCAAACGATGGTAGGTGTGTCATTGTTAATCTAGAACATTCTATAGAGTAGAGCATGACGTGAAATACCGACCCTTTGAACAGTAACTCAACTAGCATTATCCCTCCATTACTCCATGATCTCTGCAGACACTTATAGAGACCAAGGGACTCATGGTCGTGAAATGCGGCGGAGTGGGTGGGGCTAGGGGTGTGGCGAGACCGAGCCTGGCTAGCCGGAGGTCTCTCGTTAATTGGATGAAATTTTAAAGTCTGCAGGTAAGACGTGTACTCGTGGAGAAACTTATCTTTAAGTAGCTGGGTCCAGGTAGAATCCTAAAAATAATTTTAAAACAATTTAATAAAATATATTTCTTTTCTTTTTCTCACTTGTTCGTCTTGAAAGGCTCCTCCCACTTTAGCGCCTCCTCCTTCTTTGATGGACTGGGTTGTTGTTCCAGGAAAGAAGAGGAGGGGAGAGGAGCAGAAGTGAAGGAGACGAGAGGTCCTCTTCAGTTTAGCGATGACCTCAGTGCTGATTGGAGCAGAATTGTCTATGCCTCTCTGCTCCCATGATTCAAATACCTAGAGAATTATCAAATGTTAATACTACACTGGTATCAAGTGCTATAAAGTATAATATTTTCATTATGAGCAATTTTATTTACAACTAGAAAATTTTGGGAAAAGACCTAGAGCAAATTTCAAAATAACTCCAAACCAATTTTTAGTATATTTTCTGATACACGATGATCTTTTTATGTTACATTGTATGTGGAAAGTTTGAGCGATATTAATATCTTTTCAAGTAACATAATTATTACAATGATTGCCTATATACCTTTCCAAGTAGTTCCTTCTGTTTTGCAGTTTCTCTTTGATGGGAGAGCATCTCACGAAACTGGATCCCGTGACGAGTGACAGGGTCACTTGGTTTAGAAGGAAGAGGAGAGAGAGGTTGTTTGTCCTGATAGAATGAATCCAGTTCAATTTGAGGAGTGGGCGGAGCTGAACGCGAGAACTGACGAGTAATAGTAGCTGGCGACTAGAAAAAATAGAAATAATTTAGAAAAATTAAATTTATAATAAGATCATTAATTATTAATATACATTATTATTTTTAACTAAAAATTAAAGAAAATTATACAGTTAGTAGAACCACTTTTTAAAATAGACAGTAAAATTAGTACACATACTTATAATTAGAAATTGGCTTAACATACATGTACATGTACATGTATATGTACATGTACATCTAAATCTTCTCACCATTTCTTCAGGAGGTGGTCTGCTTTGCTTCACAATGATCCCAATATTCTGAGGAGTAGTACAGTATTTATTCGCCAGCTGGACAGCTGGGGATATGTCTTTGCCAGTCGTATGATGGAAGAGTCCCATTTTCTGTGAGAGGAGCTGATGGAGGAAACCAGTCCTTGTCGTCTGCCAGTTCAGTAGTGAGGTTAGTTGGACTTTGAGCTTCCTGAGTCGAGTCTCTGATACATTGTACAGCCAGACTTCAAACTGAGGGAGAGAGAGAGAGAATCAAGGCATGTACATAAGGATATTCTAAATTTTTTGTGTACTATAGTACAGGGACTTTGGCCTGATTTTTTTAGCAACTTAAAAATTTGTAAAAAATCTAATTTTGATCGGAATCAGCTCAAACTTTCTATGCAACATAAAAACATGTATATGTATCAGTAAATGTACATGTACCTTGCCACGCCCAATAGTTCCCATTAAAAACTGATGACGAGGTACAAAACAATTATGTTTTTTAGCGGCAGCTTGAAGAGGTAAAGAAGCCATGCCTACTTCCTTCCAGGACGCTAGCGGTAAGCACCTTAATGCATCAGACCACACCTCCTCAAAGTGCTTCGTTGGATCGCTAGGATCAGAGCTCTCCTTCCACTGCTGGAGGTCGCGACCAATCAAAATGTAATCAGTTGGAATAGGTGTGGCTTTGGGTGGAGTCTTATCACTAGGCAGGGGTATCTTGGAGTAGGTCTGATCTAATTTATCGTATTTGAATAAACTGAAACTCATTTCTGAGAGAGACGAAGAGGTATAAGAGACTGTGTGAGAGAGAAGAGGAGTGATGGAGTAGTTGGAAGGTAACGCCCATTCTTGATGGTATAAGACAGGAGAGGCAAACTCTTCCATTTTATGAAGAAAAAGGGGCAGAAAACGAGTGTAACCCTCACTCAAACTGCCTAGCAATCCAGTCCGTGCTTGATTGAGTAAGTTCTCTTTAGTGCTCTGTATTCGTCTCAACTTCTCCTTTTGCTCCCAATCTCCTCCTCCTCCCTTACCCACGTCCTCCATAGCATCCTCCTCGTTAATCTCAGAGAAGCTCGAGGTTCTCATGGTATCTCCGCTAGTGTTAACAGAGGGTGGGGCAACTGTAGAACTACCTTCCATTGAACTGTCAAGAGTGACATTAACAAAGGATCCCTGATCTATGGATGGGGTCTTACAGACGACGGATCGGAGTAGACCAGGAGAGAGTCTTTTTTCTATCTCTTCCTCGCTGATTGATGCGACTGGTATCTGGAGGTAATGAGACTCAAATAAAGTATCTAAGAGACTCCGTTTAACGCAGAGTACCAGCGTCTGCTTCAGTTTAGGTAGAGCAACGTTTCCTCTTTCCCATATATGGAAACCGACGGAGTACCTAGTGTCGTCTCTCACTGGAAAGGACTCTATCGTTTCTACTTGTGTTGCCTGTTCTAGTGTGGGCGGAGTCTGGAGTGGGGCGGGGCTTGGCTTGATCCCGGGGAGTGGCGGGAGAATGAGTCCCTCAGGAGATACCAAACTAGCTGATATAAGACCCATACCTATAAAAAAATAGCACGATATATCGTTGTTTAGTGCATGTTTGGATATTTTAGTGCATGTTTAGATATTTCAGTGCATGTTTGGATATTTCAGTATATCTTAGTATATTCTCTTACCTCTTCCTTTGTTAACTGGTCTGATATGCAAAAACAGATAATCCTGCTCTAGCTCAAGAGGTAGTGACGAGTCTTTCAATACCGTTGAAAGCTCTGGCGGGGTTTTTAACAAGACCCTATCTTTAGTATCAAGCACTGACGTATATTGAGGCTGAAGGAACATTAGTGACAGCTGCTGTAGAAGGTAAAAGAAGAAAGCATTAGGGTTTGGGATCCACTGAGGAAGGAGGAGGGACACGACTTCCGACGGTTGATTGGGTAATGGCTGCAGGAACTCGATGTCAGCTGGAGAGAGGTAGAGGCGGAGGTTTCGAGTGTAGGAGGAGCACATCAGCTCCAGAGCAGCATCATCTAACTTTAGTTGTATGACACGCTGTAACCTGCTCTTTAGGGTAACAGCTAAAGTAAGGAAGGAAAGAAAAACCAGTTAATTAAGCTAATGTAGACAGAAAGAAAATACAGTTAATGAAGTTCATGTAGACTATAGTAGAAAAGCCACTATATATGAGGTAATTCTATTGCTTGAAATCTGTGGCTACTTTGATGTTGTAAGCAATGTGTTGCCCTAGAATAGAACAGCTTTCTATTCTAGGCATTACAGTGTTGCCTGAAGATCAAAGTAACCACAGATTGCTTGCAATAGCATTGTCTGGTGTATAGTGGTCTTAAAAGATACATGCATGTATAGGAGAATAGAAATAGAATAGGAATATTCCTTGAATTGTATGTCTTTACTTGGTTCAGTGATTCCAAATAGTTCAAGGACAATGCTCTCACAGGATTTAGTGTCTTTATTGATACTGAAGCTGGAGGAGCTGAGATGCTTTGAAGTCTGCAACTGTCAAAAATATAAAAGAATATAATTATAATCTATTTTTAGGATTATTACTTCTCCAACTGATGATATACTCATAGTTTCAACTTCATTAGTAGCTCTAGTGTCACATCTTGCTGCATCTTCACCTCCTCCTTCATCTTGATCGACGAAATCTCCTTCAACTTCACAGAGTGACTCACTGATCCTGTTTAACAGGGACAGTAAACCAGTTTAACATGAAATCGCTTGTTACTTTAAATAGAATATTGTTTCTTCTCCTCCTTCAGTCACATCTTGAAGGACATATATGTCTGTTCTGTTGGTAACTGCAAACGCATTCAGTGCATTTCTGGTGATACGTAATGGAGTCTGATCTGAATATAAATAAAAATAATAAATAAATAATAATATCAGTGTAGCCTCTTTATTAAGGACACCGTTGGGCTCACACTACCTGTCCTTAATACATGTACAGTGTAGCCTCTTTATTAAGGACACCATTAGGTCCACACTACCTGTCCTTAATACAGAGGTGTCCTCATTTCAGAGGTACTTTTGTATAGGCTTGTACTAATTGGGACATTACAAAATGTCCTCATTATAAAGGTGTCCTTATTATTACAAAGATGTCCTCATACATACACAGCTGCTCTTTGCCTCTCTTTCCTTACTCTTCATTGTCCTTAGTCTCCAGTGTGGGGTGATATGGTGTCTCCATTGTCTCTCACACTCAAACTGCTGCTGGTAGAATCTCTCTCCTCCATATATAATGTCTCCATGATGACTCACAGTGTGTCGTACCCACTCATCCGATTGGGACTCGGGAAGAAGTAGTGGGCTACATACATGAGTATCCAATAACTCTTTCAACAAGTGCCACTGTACAATAAATAAACAAACAAATAAATAAACAAAGAAATAAATGAATGAATAAATAAATAAATATTGATAATACCTGATTTGTCCTTTTACACACTCTACTGATTGCAGATAGAATTGAGCTACACAACTTCTTTATGCCCGAGTTATCATCAGCAATAAAATCCTTAGACGAACACCTAAAACAATAAAACAATTTATAAATAAAATATACTAAAATATACTAAAATATACTAGAATATACTAAAATATACTAGAATATACTAATAATATACTAATATGCCTACCTGTTGTGTACATAGACCTCAACTTTAGAAGGCAGCACTCTCATTACAATCCAGAACAACTCCTCATTAAGGACATTATTAAAAGGAGACAACGGGCTAATGAAACTAGCAGTGCTGTTAGACCTACTGGCATAATAATCAACAGTACCAGCTCCATTGATAGAACTAATACTACTACGAGACTGAGGGGTGGGGAGAGGAGAGAGGGTGGAGAGGGACACGTGGGTCGGTAAAGAAGAAGTCGCCGTCCACGAGACGCTTCGTTTGTGTCTAATGGTTAAACGAGGGGGAGCAGGAGAGGGGGAGGGGGTGCTACAGCGACCATGGAGAGATCTCTTGTCTTTGTTTGGGACGTGTAAGGGAGAGAGTGAAGATGATTGACGCTGAGAGGAAGAGTTGAAGAGAGGGTAGGCAGAGGAGGAATGGGTGCAAGGAGTGAGGTAGAAGTAGTCGTCACTCGCTTTGTGGATTGTGTATGCAGTTAACTTAATGTCTTCAAGTTGCTGGAGGGAGAAAGAGAGAGGGAGAGAAAGAGGGAGAGAGGACAGATCAAAAATGAGAAATAAAGACTACATAAAAGTGGAAAAAATTTTATGATTATAATAAAGGAGCTCAATTATTGGTTGATAGAAAAACACACCCAATAGCTAGACTAGTGTACACGTACATGCATACATAGTTGATGAAAGAATTTTGGCAGCTATCTTGTAGTTAAAGATTGGTATGCTTAAATTAGTCAAATTTATACCCATATCATTGAGCATGCACATAACAGTCCAAAACATCAAACTTTATTTTGGCAAACAGCCATTAAGTTGCCACACCAAAGACACCCACCATGCATGTACATTATACTTTCTTTGCTCACCTGCAAGAACTGATGCATTGAGTTCTGTGCTCCAAACACAAACTTAATGACCTCGTGATTGAACAAGCAGTTGACGTACTTCCCTGAACTGCTCTGAACATGAGATGCCACTGACTGGAGTAATGATGGACTCACTCCTTCTCCTTCACTAACTAGCTCCCTTGATCTGGAGAGAACCTCGTCCTGAATTAACCATTCAACCTGTGGAGAAATACATTATTAACAAAGAACTGAGACTAACAGTCGATTGATTGTTTAAAGTTTATAGCATTAAATAGCTTTTAGAAAAGATATAAAATTTGCAAGAACGTTACAATTTTCATTTATTTCCTCCATACTTTGTGTTTAAGTGATCTGGCTATCCTTTGGAAGTGCTGCTGCATCATCAGTATTGGATCAAACTCTGTTCTCTTTTGCTCCTCTTCCTCCTCCTCCTTCTCCTCCTCATCAAGACTCTCACCCTCAGAGTCAAGAAGAGAATAAAACGTGAGATTAAGTTGTAACGAACAGTGAGAGTCACCCTCTAACTGAAAACTCGAGAGAAGCGATTCTACATTGAAAAAAAGAAATATATGTAAGCTTTGAGTGATTTAATTTTCAAAAATATAAAAAGCATTCACAGCCAAAAAATTCTACATCATACATACAGAAGCCATTAATTTCAAAGCACATTTCAATTATTAATAAAAATGCTATATTTCAATGTAACTTCTTACTTAAGCACAATGGCAGTTTTCCTTCCTTCAAAGGCTCAGTCAATGTATCCTCATCCATTTCAATACTTCTCTCCTTCTTTCCCCTTCTTTCATATTTCTTGCTCTCTTCTCCAGCATCTCTCCCTCTCTCATCTCCTCTCTCGTCCTCCCTCTTTTTCAAGCTAGGACAGTGTTTCAACGAGTAACTAAGCTCAAGGAATAATGGTGAGGTTTGAGTTTGAACTGGAGGGCTGACAGCATCCGAGGTTGGAGACAGGATAGGCTCCAGTTCCCATGTCTCGTCCTCACTGTCACTAGCAGGAACTGGAGGATGTGGTACCGGTATCGGTTTCGGTTTGAGGGTTGTATCAGGAGAGAAAGGAGGAGGAGTAACCGACTTATCTCTTGTGTCTTCATTCTCTTCATATATACCAATGGTGGGAGTCATCTATCAATGAGTAAAATATAATTAGCATCTAATGAAGGATGATTTGTTCATGTAGAAAAACATGTTACAGGTGTGAGTGACTACATTCCACTATGCATCTAAACTAACATTATATCTACTACCACAGTACATTTATTATTACATGAGATGGTCAATGTGTCATGCATCTATGGCATTTACTCTACTAAGAATAATTGCTACATGCTCAAACAAATTACACCTGTCACATGGAATTCATTCTAAGAATAAAGCCTGATCGTCAAAGCATGAAAATTTCCTTTCATATAAAACAAGTAATTACTCCAAATATAAAGTCTACAACTGGACTCTCTATCTTTTTTACTCTCCATCTTTTTTTACAAGGTCATCTACACTAGGCATCAGCCAAACCAACAGCAGCACTCCAGTCCATACTAGCTAGTTACAATGGATCATGGGTCATTGTTCTTCTTACTGTTAGTGCTACTGACAGTTCCTACTGAAGGATCTTATTGTATGACTACTGACTGTCCTAATACTGGATCAGGTGGACTATCATTGTATCTAAGAGTATGCTGTGTTGTTAGTAACTTAGGACAGTCTGTTACTATCAGGGAACCTGGTGCTAATAAATACATTCTATGTCCTAAAATACGACCAAAGTCATGTCCATCAGGTACAATACTGTATAGCAGGAATAATTAGTTATAACAATAAGAGTAGATAATGTACATATTATAGATATAGATCTCAGTGATTGTAAGAGCTTGTTTGAGGATGGTAATAATGCAAGTGGTGTTTATACTATTAATCCTGATGGAGGGACTCCATTTGAAGTTAGTTAAATCCTTAGTTCTTCATTTATAATGATACACTATATTGTATCACAGGTATACTGTGATATGGAGACTGATGGTGGTGGATGGACTGTATTTCAGAGGAGACAAGATGGATCTGTTGATTTCTATAGGAACTGGACTGACTATGAGAATGGATTTGGTGACCTTACTGGTGAGTTTTGGTTAGGATTGAGCAAGATTCATCGTCTTACTAAAGAAGGATCAAACACACTAAGAGTGGACCTGGGAGACTTTGAGGGGAACACAACTTATGCTAACTACTCTACATTTAACGTTAGTGATGGTAGTACTGAATATATACTAACAGTAGGAGGATACTCTGGTACTGCTGGGGATAGTTTGGCCTGGCATAATGGAAGGAGATTCAGTACATATGATAATGATAATGATCCATGGTCAGGAGGTAACTGTGCTCAGGACCACGCTGGTGCCTGGTGGCATAATGCCTGCTATCACTCAAGTCTTAATGGTCGTTATTTTAATACTTCAACTAGTAGTGATCAAGGAATTATTTGGTGGGATTGGAAACAAACTACTTTGCACTTCTCAGAAATGAAAATTTGTCGTGACTCGTAACAATTAATACTGTCTCTCCCACACACACATAAGTGTGTTTACATTGTGCTGATATATTATCATGTCATTTCAATATTACAGTCTGTCATACCTTGTAGTGATTACATGTATTGACTATTTTTGCTTTATTAATTTACAACTGCAATAATTAATAGTGTGTGGGTGGGTAACAGGAATTACTAAACTATGGTATAATTTTTGCTAGTCTACAGTTGGTATATACTTAATAGCTATACCACGAGGTGATAACAAAAATTATTCTAAAAATGATGTAATTGAACTAAATAACATGTCACTATACAAACACAATCATCCCATTATGTCAAATATGACTACTGCTATCATGCCAAAAAATAAATAAACATTTCCTATTGCATAATTACCAACACTTTCCGTCAGTGCTATCTAAGGCTATCAATTGGACTCTCTATCTCATTTTCAAAATCAATTCAAACCAACAGCAACACCCCAGTCCATACTAGCTAGCTATAATGGATCATGGGTCATTGTTCTTCTTACTGTTAGTGCTGCTGACAGTTCCTACTGAAGGATCTTATTGTATGACTACTGACTGTCCTAATACTGAGTCAGGTGGACTATCACTGTATCTAAGTGCATGCTGTGTTGTTAGTAACTTAGGACAGTCTGTTACTATCAGTGAATCTGGTATTAATAAATATATTCTATGTCCTAAAGTACGGCCAAAGTCATGCCCAGGTATATACTGCAATGTATGACTGAAATAGTTAGTTATTATACTTATTGTGTAGCTATCAGTGATTGTAAGAGCTTGTTTGAGGATGGTAATAATGCAAGTGGTGTTTATACTATCAGTCCTGATGGAGGGACTCCATTTGAAGTTAGTTAAAACTCTTCATCATTTATGATTATTGGATCACAGGTATACTGTGATATGGAAACAGATGGTGGTGGATGGGCTGTATTTCAGAGGAGAGAAGATGGATCTGTTGATTTCTATAGATACTGGGCTGACTACATGAATGGATTTGGTAACCTTACTGGTGAGTTTTGGCTAGGATTGAGCAAGATTCACTGCCTTACTAAAGGAAGATCAAACACACTAAGAGTTGAGCTACAAGAATTTAATAATAATATTACGATCTATGCCGAGTTCTCTAGATTCAACATTGGTGATAACAATACTGAATACACACTATCAGTAGGAGGATATTCTGGTACTGCTCAAAATAGCATGTATCTTCATGATGGAATGAGATTCAGTACAAGAGATGACGATAATGACCTTGGTCCAGATTACAGCTGCGCTATTGGACACACTGGTGCCTGGTGGTATCGTGGTTGCCATGTTGCATGTCTTAACGGTCAATATTTTCAGACTCCAGTTAATAATGCTAATGGAATCGTTTGGTACGAGTATAACAAAAATTACGTTGTTTTCAAGTTCTCAGAGATGAAAGTTCGCCGTAACAATTAAATACTGTCCCCCACATACATAAGTGTGTTTACATTGTGCTGATATATTATCATGTCATTTCAATATTACAGTCTGTGATACCTTGTAGTGATTATATACGTATTGACTATATTTTTGCTTTATTAATTGACAAATGCAATAATTAATAGTGTGTGGGTGGGTAACAGGAACAGTATAATTTTGCTATATTGCTATATTCCAAGGTGATAACAAAAATTATGATGTAATGGAACTAAATAACATGTCACTATAGAAACACAATCATCCCAGGCATCAAATATGGCTACTACTATCATGTCAAAAAATAAATAAATGTTTCCTATTTCATATTTACCATCTAAGGCTATCAGTTGGACTCTTCATCTTATTTTCAAAATCATCTCAAACAAACAGTAGCACTCCAGTCCATACTAGCTAGCAACAATGGATCATGGGTCATTGTTCTTCTTACTGTTAGTGCTACTGACAGTTCCTACTGAAGGATCTCATTGTATGACTACTGGCTGTAGATCAGGTGGACTATCACTGTATCTAAGAGTATGCTGTGTTGTTAGTAACTTAGGACAGTCTGTTTCTATGAGAGGATCTGGTACTTATAAACATTTGCATATTATCTGTCCTAAAGTACGGCCAAAGTCATGCCCAGGTATATACTGCAATGTATGACTGAAATAGTTAGTTATTATACTTATTGTGTAGCTATCAGTGACTGTAAGAGCTTGTTTGAGGATGGTAAAAATGTGAGTGGTGTTTATACTGTTAATCCTGATGGGGCTCCATTTGAAGTTAGTTAAATCCTTAGTTCTTCATTTATAATGATACACTATATTGGATCACAGGTATACTGTGATATGGAGACTGATGGTGGTGGATGGACTGTATTTCAGAGGAGACAAGATGGATCTGTTTATTTCTATAGGAACTGGACTAACTACAAAAATGGATTTGGCAACTTTACTGGTGAGTTTTGGTTAGGATTGAGCAAGATTCATCGACTAACTAAAGAAGGATCAGACACACTAAGAGTGGACCTGGAAGACTTTGATGGGAACACAGCTTATGCTAAATTCTCCACATTCAGTATTGGTGATGAAAGTACTGATTATACACTAACAGCAGAAGGATACTCTGGTACCGCTGGGAATAGTCTGTTCTGGCATAATGGAAGGAGGTTCAGTACATATGATAATGATAATGATCTTTCATCAAGTAACTGTGCTCAGAGGAAAAGTGGTGCCTGGTGGTATTGGGATTGTGAGCGTGCAAATCTTAATGGCCTTTATTATACTACTCAAGTGAATAGTGGTAAAGCCATCACTTGGCAGCATTGGAGAGGGTACAATAGCCTCAAGTTCTCAGAGATGAAAACCCGTCGTAACAATTAAATACTGTCCCCCTCCCAAACACATAAGTGTTTTTACATTGTGCTGATATATTATTATTTCATTTCAATATTACAGTCTGTCATACCTTGTAGTGATTATTTGCCATTACTTTTTTATTGATAGTAATAAATAATAATAATTGGTTTCTACTACACAGGCGGGGCTGATGCGTTACATGAAATTCATTAGTCCATTATTGTCAATATTAATTAATTGGGAGGAGCCTTAGCTTATCTCACTAAGACAAAAAAGCTAGAAGTACATCTGTCTAATAGATCTACTACAACTAAACACATAACAATTAATGCTAATAGTTAAAGTTAAAGAATCAACACAATTGATCTACGTATACCATTGACTGAGTGTAGTATAAAACAAGACATGATCATAATACATACTGAAGATTTAAATAACAGTAGTGGAAGGAGAGAGAAAAGTATAGAAATAGCCATTATAACTACATACTATTGACTTTTTATCATAGTATTGCATCAGTTTAGAGTTTAATGAGTAGAGCACTTGTCAACTTTCACAAAAATTTTCTACCAAACGTAATAAAGAGTGTGGGCAGTGCCTTAATGTTGGGGTGTAGCTAATATAAATACAATTTCATGCATAAATTATTAATACATGCTTCAAATTCCAATCCTTGCTTCCTGTAGTAACTAGTAAAGTGTTAAAGATGTCCATCTTTATGATTGTGCTGCTGTGTTTAGTTACCATTAATGAAGGAGAAGGATCTTATTGTATGGCTGATTGTACTGGAAATAAACATGAACCATCACTGTATATAAGGACATGCTGTAACAGCAGTAACTTAGGACAGACTATTTGTATGAGAGAAGGAAGAGTGAAGACTATCATGATATGTCCTGATGTAAGACTACAAGCCTGTCCACCGCTAAGTAAATAAACTAATAGTTAAAACATTAATAATATACTGACACTATAAAACTAGATATCAGTGGTGATTGTAAGAGCTTGTTTGAGGATGGTAATACTACAAGTGGTGTTTATACTGTTAATCCTGATGGAGGGACTCCATTTGAAGTTAGTTAAAGCAATCCTTCATCATTTATAATGATACACTATATTGGATCACAGGTATACTGTGATATGGAGACTGATGGTGGTGGATGGACTGTATTTCAGAGGAGACAAGATGGATCTGTTGATTTCTATAGATACTGGGCTGACTATGAGAATGGATTTGGTGACCTTACTGGTGAGTTTTGGTTAGGATTGAGCAAGATTCATCGTCTTACTAAAGAAGGATCAAACACACTAAGAGTGGACCTGGGAGACTTTGAGGGGAACACAACTTATGCTAACTACTCTACATTTAATGTTAGTGATGGTAGTACTGAATATATACTGACAGTAGGAGGATACTCTGGTACTGCTGGGGATAGTTTAGCATATCATAATGGAAGCAGATTCACTACAAGAGATAATGATAATGATGGATGGCTAAGTGGTAACTGTGCTAATGAACGCACTGGTGCCTGGTGGTATAATAACAGTGAACGTTCAAATCTTAATGGTATTTATCAACAAGCTCAAGATAATCATCCTATTTTTGGAGGAAATGATGATGGAATTACTTGGCAAGATTGGAAAGACAACTACATTAATCTCAAGTTCTCAGAGATGAAAACTCGTTGTAACAATTAAATATTGTCCCCCACACACATAAGTGTGCTTACATTGTGCTGATATAATATTATGTCATTTCAATATTACAGTCTGTCATACCTTGTAGTGATTATACTGACTATTGCTGTTTAATCAATTAAAAAATAACTACAATAATTAATAGTGTGTGGGTGGGTAAAAGGAATCAATAAACTATAATGGTGATTGATACAACCATCAGAGTACATTTATTTCTAATGAAAAAGAACAGTGTATATTAGCAGTGTATATCTGATAAACTTAATAGCAATATATTTGCAAAAATTATTTAAAACATGATAGAACTATCATGTCACTATTTAAATGCACTCATCAAATATTGATTTATTAATATATAAAGAGAGACACAGACAATAAAGCAAGCAGCTCTAGATGCATATACTTTTCTAATACAGTAGTAGCTAAGTAGACACTGAAGCAGTGGTTAGACTATCTACAGTACTAGATCTAGCAGTAACAAGACCAACATAAAGGAAACACATTCATACCATCCATTATGAAAGTTTCTGTTTTTAGAAACAAATTAGGTTTTGTACATAGTTTAAGTTTTGTTTATCACAACAGTAAACACCTAAGCAATCACATAAATTCCAGTCCTTTGAATAGTAACATGTCAAAGATGATCATCTTTATGATGCTGTTGTCCTTACTAGTTACCATGATG